>NW_015373989.1:502772-512778 GCF_001272555.1 Dufourea novaeangliae | reverse complement strand
ATAGTGGTATTCCGCAATTAAATGCGATTTTAACAGTGTTCTGGTCGTTTATTGTTATTTTCAATGAAAGGGGATTAATCTACATTCTTTCAGCTTCAAACTGAATGCTTGGTCAACACGCGAGCTGTCAGTATAACGTTGGAAGAGTAGTCCAAAATAAACTAACCGTGGTACGCATTACGAGAGACAGTGTCAACCGTTGCAAACAAATGCGATTTTAACAATGTTCTTGTAATTATTAGTGTCCAGCCGTTACAGTATAGTAATCTACGTTCTTTAAACGTTGTATCTAATGCAAAACGAAGAAGAATCATGCCCGTTTAGCGGTGTAAATGCGATCGAAATATTTTGCAATCAGGTTGTCGCCCCATAAGAGGTTACGGTAATACAGGCATAACTAATTTTATTAATTCAGGGGTTCTGCACTATTGGGTCCATGCATTAAGTCCTGGGGGACAATTTGAGACTAATGACGTTCATTTTAAGTTCTTAATTACTGAGATATTTGCATTTTTCCATCATTAGAAATTTTCACTCACCTGTTGATATAATTTGAAGCGGCAATCCGGTTGCCAAAACGGTTCTATCGCATTTAAACCGCTATACGGGCATGATTCTTCTTCGTTTTGCATTAGATACAACGATTAAAGAACGTAGATTACTATTCTCTAACGGCTGGACACCAGTAATTACAAGAAAAATGTTAAAATCGCATTTGTTTGCAAAGGTTGACACTGTCTCTCGTCATGCGTACCCCGGTTAGTTCACTTTGAATAGCTCTTACACCGTTATACGGATAACTTTCGTCTAGATAAAATACTCGATTTATAGCTGAAACAACGTAGATTAATCTCCTGACATTGAAAATAACACTAAACGACCAGAACACTGTTAAAATCGCATTTAATTGCGGAATACCACTATTTTTTCGACCGGTGGCGCCATCCGTAGCGAATCGCTGAAACTGCTAGTCAATTATATGGCTAGCAGTTTCGGCGATTCGCCACGGGTGGCGCCACCGGTCGAAAAAATAGTGGTATTCCGTAATTAAATGCGATTTTAACAGTGTTCTGGTCGTTCAGTGTTATTTTCAATGTCAGGAGATTAATCTCCGTTGTTTCAGCTATAAATCGAGTATTTTATCTAGACGAAAGTGATCCGTATAACGGTGTAAGAGCTATTCAAAGTGAACTAACCCGGGTACGCATAACGCGATACAGTGTCAACCGTTGCAAACAAATGTTATTTTAACAATGTTCTTGTAATTACTAGTGTCCAGCCGTTAGAGAATAGTAATCTACATTCTTTAAACGTTGTATCTAATGCAATACGAATAAGAATCATGCTGGTTTAGCGGTGTAAATACGATAGAAACGCGTCGGTTATCGGGTTGCCGCTCCAGAAGGGCCTGCGGTAATAATGCCATAACTAATTTTACTAATTCTAGGGTTCTGTAGTATTGGGTCCATGCGTTAAGTCCTGAGAAACAGTTTGAGACTAATTACGTTCATTTTAATCGCTTAATTACTGAGATATTCGCATTTTTGCATCACTAGGAATTTTCACTCACCTGTCGGTATAATTTGGCTAGCAGTTTGAGCGAAACGCCATGGGTGGCGCTACCGGTCAAAAAAATAGTGGTATTCCGCGTTTAAATGCGATTTTAACAATGTTCTCGTCATTTATTGTTATTGTCAATGGTAGCGCATTAAACTACGTTCTTTAAGCTACAAATAGAAGGTTTGCTCAAGACGAAAGCTATCTGTATAACATTGTAAGAGCTGTCCAAAGTGAACTAAACGGGGTACGCATGACGAGATACAGTGTGAACCGTTGCAAATATATGTGATTTTAATAATGTTCTTGTAATTACTGGTTTCCAGTCGTTAGAGAGTACTATTCTACGTTCTTCAAACTTCGAATTTAAAGCGTGACGAGGAAAAATGATGCCCGTTCAGCGGTGTAAATGTAATCGAAATCTGTAGCAAGTAGGGTTGCCGCCCCATAAGGGGCTACGATAATACAGACATAACTAATTTTACTAATTCAGGGGTTCTGCACTATTGGGTGCATGCATTAAGTCCTGAGGAACAATTTGAGACTAATGATGTTGATTTTAAACGCTTAATTACTGAGATTTCGCATTTTTCCATCACTAGAAATTTTCACTCACCTGTCGGTATAATTTGGCTAGCAGTTTGAGCGAATTACCACGGGTGGCGCCACCAGTTGAAAAATAGTGGTAGTTTGCATTTAAATGCGATTTTAACAGTGTTCTGATCGTTTATTGTTATTGTCAATTACAGTGGATTAATCTACGTTCTTTTAGCTTCAAACTAAATACTTGGTCAAGACGAAAGCTATCAGCATAACGTTGGAAGAGTTGTCCAAAGTGAACTAAACGGGGTATGCATGACGAGATACAGTGCCAACCGTTGCAAACAAATATGATTTTAACAATGTTTTTGTAATTACTTGTTCCCAGTCGTTAGAGAGTACTATTCTACGTTCTTCAAACTCCGAATTTAATGCGTGACGACGAACAATGATGCCAGTTCAGCGGTGTAAATGCGATCGAAATCCGTTGCAATGTCGGAAGAATACATACATGGAATATGAAATAATCCACACGCGAATAAAAGAAGAAGGAATTTATTATAACAAAAGAACTCTTACTGCTTGATAATAATAATATCAAAACTATATTCTAACTCGGAAGACTTTTTTAAGAGCTGTTCTTTCCTATGCGTCGATTGCCACATTGAGAGTGTGTGCCTCTATGAAGCAGGTGGCACGCAATTCACGCAAATCACTTTACGTCACATCCGAGTCACCGGAAATGCACTTGCTTTTTTTGCGCGCAACTTTTGCATTGTCTCCACAATGTAGTCACCACATAGTTAATAGAAACATGCATAAGTCTATTCTACACTTCATTTGTAACATTACGAGTAGTCAAAATCGTACAATTCAGTATTATGTTGATATAAGAACTTACAACTTACATTGCTAACATATTAAATAAATCCAAAATTCATTTCGTGTGATCCCAGATAGCACATGACGTTTTGAAGACGTATATTTTACGGTTATTTTAGGTACATTTTACGGTTATCTTCAAGGCGTTATTGGGCGTCATGTGCTATCTGGGATATAGAAGTTCCTAAATATTAACTTAATATTTACATCTATATTTACATCTATAAGGAAAAACAAAATCAATTTTTTCATCAGGTATTAACATAAACCCGTCGAAGGATTTTTATTTTTCCAGAGGCATATTTAATTTAATTCAGAAATTGTCTCACGTAACATGGTAAAAACTAAATTTCAGTTAATTTCTGTTGCAAAGAAATGTGGTCACTGACCAGGTTAGCTATTCTTAAAATTATAAATAATAACAGGATTATTAGTGTATTGGTACAAATAACGAAATGTAAGGCAAGAATATGAAATATATATTTATAATAAATAATATCAACTAATATTTATATTAAAAATACAATAGGAGGTACATTACCGCGGTACTCCACTCATATGTTCCGATACAATGTTGTTTTAAAGTTTCGATCGTTGCAATGCAACTTCATAAAACTCTATTTATAATCGTGCACACTGTAAACAACTTATGACACTTATGTTTATAACCACAACGTAAGTAATCGATCGGTTCTCCAAATCGATGTTACAATGTACTTGACACTGGCTCTGAACGAGGCATCGTTTTCCGTATCAGTATACAAACTCTATGCATGTCACATTAATGCTTAATGCACAGAACAATTTTCTATGCGTTATCGTTAAATTTCTGTTGAGACATGAAACATCGTTATACCGTGCAAAAATACGTACACGATGCATGAATGGAAACTATCTATTAAAACGATGTTTTTTAAGTACACATTGCTAACATTGTCGTAACAAATTGTCAATTACAGCTATTGCAAATGGGAAGTATTCAGGATTAGTATTATTATAAATTACGAAATGTTATTCATTATACATGGTGATGTAACTCAGAAAAAATTTGATCAACTGATCCGGCATTGCATGTACGTATGCTTTAACATCTTCTTCATAGCATGAACCTACATTTATAAATTTATTGTTTTAATAAATTGTATCTTTTAGAATTTTTCACTTGAAAAAAAGTTACCTTTTCGTTAAAAAAATTGTCCTGATTTTCTCAATCTTGCATTTTTCAGTTTCAAAATAGGTTTATACTGTGAAGAAGATGTTAAAGAGTATGTACACGCAAGGCTGTGTCAGTGGGTACCATATTTTTTTCGTTACATTCCTCTGCGTGTAATACCTTTTTTGCTTACGGGCTGCACATATGTCCTTATAGCTATAATACTTATACATTTGTTATGAAAATAAAAATTTTTCTATTCA
The DNA here is from genome assembly GCF_001272555.1 of Dufourea novaeangliae. NCBI lineage: Eukaryota > Metazoa > Arthropoda > Insecta > Hymenoptera > Halictidae > Dufourea > Dufourea novaeangliae. The sequence continues at coordinate 508,383 of NW_015373989.1, read as the reverse complement.
GTTTACTTGTACAATAAAGCAATCTCAAAGTTTCAAAGTGATTGATTTAATACTTCCTTCAGAATAAATTCCCTAAAGTTCATCCATTTTTATCTGTTTACACCAGGCTCCTCTCCTTAACCGTTATGTAGGCAACCGGGTACCCAGATATCCGTTTCTAAATTTCCTTTCACAATTTTTTATGTTCTTGTATAAAACAATACTTGGTGTATTATTTCAAAGGAAAACTAACGGTTTCGGAAAAGTATTTAAGCAAAACTATCTATGTTTATCTAATCTGTCAGAATAGAAGTGCCCAATAACCGTGAATAATTCGGATGCCCACACAAGGGTCAGAAATGGGCAAACTAATTATCTAGATAAAATGTTTCGAATAACGAATAAAAGATAAAAAAGTATTTCGTCATTTTTAATCGTTTAAACGTGGAAATGTCAATTTTTATAATAAAATAATACTTCTTTACGAATGAATCGACATTTGTCAAACAATTATTTAATCTCATTAACTGTATAAACCTCAGAACGACACCCTCAGATACTGCTGCTTTTCACTGTGTATTATTCGAATAAAATTCTGCCCAACTCTGACAAGGGTTAAGCACGGGATCCAATAGCGTCTGATTTCAGCCTGGTTAACAGGTCACCAGCGTATGTTCGCCTGCCAGCCGAGTTGTTACCTCTAACCGCACACACAACACACCGTCGTAGTGCTCGTTCGAGCCTCCTTTCCAGCCCTTCGCCGCCGCAGCTGCGCAGGTGTATCGGCCGGCACCTTCTCATTAACATCTTGCCCAAAAAGCCAGTCACGCCAGCCGAAGGATCTGGCACGGTCGAGTCATCCTATCGATTCTCGCGCGTTCTTCGACGCGGTCACCGGTGCTGCTCGTATTTTCTTACAAAGCTGTTGGAACGAGCAAAATTAAAAATAAAAAAAAAATAAATAAATAAAAGAACTACCGTTTACAAAACTTAGTGATCTCGTTGCATCGATCTCGTGCTGGTGGGCGTCGGGGGGAGCTGATCGTCGTGCAAGAAGATGCGATGGGCGAGGGCAAAAGCGACCGTTCCGGCAAAAGGTAACGGCGCGTTCCCCGCTACTGCTTCGTCGGACTGCCACGCGGCGGGAAACGTATTGCTGGGGGGTATCGAACTCCCTGGGCTTTTAACACTCCCGGTCCTACGGCCGGGTCACCGGTGACCCATCGACGAAATCGACCGTTGAATTGTTTACATTGTTTGTTGTCTTATATTATGTACTTGTGCTGTGAGATTTTGTCACGGGTCACGGTTGACCCGGCCAACATATGGCTTGCGGTAACATACAGCTGTGGGGAGACTCGTCGAAGTCTATTGAACTCGTGTCGCTGTAAGATATGCTATTACGTAACTGATTGGTTGTTCTTTTGGTGTGTTTTCAAGACCTTGTCTCTAGGATTCTATGACACGTGCTTTGTCTGCAATTGTATTTTGAGATTTTTCGGTTGTTTTTCTTTTGTTGGAGAAAACACCTGGTGATTTCAAGTAAAAAGAATGTGCATGGAAAATTCAATTGGTGGAATATTAGAACTCGAAGTACTGCGTGTTGACTTTTTTGAAAGTGGTTCCATTGACTTTATTTTACTAAGAAATTGGCTTTTCAAAGTTGTGAGATATGGATTATTGATTATTTTAATGGCGAAGTCATTTGGAAATTGTGTGATTTTGTTTTCGATCATGTTTCGTAAACGTGGCAGAGCTTTTGCACCAACCTAATATTATTGTTAAACAAAGCTAAAGAAACTACAAATACAAGGAGAGTAGTACCATTTACTCTTGAACGGCGTTTTGTAGTCTGTAAGTTACATACCATGTACTAGTATTTCTTAAAAATTTATTATCGTATCTATATTAAATTGTGACATCGTATTGGAGAAAAATGATTTTTTCTGTAATAAAGTATTTATAATACAAATTCTTCTCTATTCCCTGAATTTATAATCCGTGCTCAGTGTTGACCTATTCGATATTTTCAGAGTAAAATAGAATCACATTATAGTGGGTTAAATTAATAATCCTCATTAATATTATACCGTTCTTTCTGCGACACCCTGTATATACTCCAATCAATTTCAGAAATCGACTTTATTTCACCGAAAGCTGACCTTAAGAACAAATTTCGATTACCATAGCAATTCTAAATATGGAAATTGGGCATTTCCAAAGATATTCGTGCGATTGCAATGTAAATTCATGATTGGCAGATAGGTGGCCTGTTGGGGATCGAAACCTCTGTCACGAAAGGAAAATAAATCCGCGTCGTTTTCTAAAATTAAAGGATCCATGGACGTACCCTCGCAATTGATACCGTGGATAGCTTTATGATCTTTCTATTATTATCGCATTCTCGATCGATTCGTGGACTTCGAAGTCATTATCGTATATTAGGTTATGGGCCGCGCTATCTCGAACCTTTGCATTAAGTAATTGTAAAGAATTAAGGGCAAACGAGCCTTGATAGCAAAATGAAAATTGACAGTGGCCGCCCACAAATTTGAATCGAGGTTTAATTTCCTGTCCCAGCTGAAAGCACTTCTCGCTTTTTAGCTATTCATCATCGAAATGAACGTTAAGTGCTTCTGTAAGATCTCCAACAATGCTTAAACGTCCTTCTGATGCTTTTTAAAAGTATAATAAACGAGCTTTAAACCTTGTGGTCATGTAAACTTAACCAGTCACGTAACTAGACAGCAGATCAAAGTAAAAGTAGATACTTTCTTCTTCTTTTAACACCTACACTGACCACCTTGTTACTACTGTTACTATCTCCTGATAAAATACAGTTTCCCCCCATAATAGATGAGTTGACACGATTTTGCGATCATTTTCATTTGGCGACTTGTTCCTGGTTTTGATTTTGACACATTTCTTCCGTCTCACTCACTCATAACTATTCTTCCGGTCGGTAGCCCATAACTGCTAGTCGGTTGCGGCACGGTAGGGATAAAAATACGATGATAGGGGAGACGACAAAGCGCGATTTTATGGAGAAAATATTGTACTTACATCTGTACAAGTACTTGCTAGTAACAGTTAGTAATGGCGATACATTTGAATTGTATCGATATTTGGTATCTGGATTGTAATCGAATTAGGAGTAATAAAATCCAAAAATGAAAATGAATCATTTGTTTGACCAGATATTTACTAAGGCAGATTCTCAGGTAACAATGCGGAAAAGAACTTCATGGAAAGCTCGCGATTGGTCAATTTGCCATACGACTTCTTACCTTACGGCAAATGCAGCGATTTTATCGAAATTTCGATATTCATGAGTTAAGTATCGATACTGAAATATATCGTCACATTAAATATCGATACTAGAATATGTCGTCACATTAAATATCGATACTTGAATATATCGTCACATTAAATATCGATACTTGAATATATCGTCACATTAAATATCGATCTTGAAATATATCGTCACATTAAATATCGATCTTGAAATATATCGTCACATTAAATATCGATACTGGAATACATCGTCACTGCATCATATCCATACTGCATCGCCCTTCACTAGTAAGAATACAAATATTCACGTCTATTTGACTGACATCTACACTCATCATTTGTATCATCACTTTATCACTACAATCACAATTATACCCACGGGATTCATAATATTACATATCGTTCACGCAGCCCTGTCGGATTCCAAATGAAATGAAACCGTCGTTAAAAAAACAACGAGCGTCTTAAGGAGAGCAGAAACTGTTTTCGAGGCACGTGGCCTCCTTACTTCCTCGAATTGTGGATTCGCATGCAAGCACCGCCCGGGTAAAATGCATACGGATCGAAACGTGCGGAAACGACGCAAAATTACTGACCGGATCGTGCATCACAGCTGCGTGTGCGTGTGTCGACATCCAATGGACATTTATTCCGCCGGCGGGCGAGGGATCCCCATGTTCGTGGATACACGATGAACGAAAATTAGGGTTAGCGGGTCGCGGCGGTGTTGGAGATTCCCCCCCTTCCTCTTGACGATCGTGCGCGCCACTGATAATTCGGCACACGAACGGGATCTTGAATAAGAACCACGAGGCCACGAGGTCTCGTGACTTTATTTCCCTGTGGGCCGTTCCAGCGAGATTGAAAAGAGAAACGCGCAGCTCGATCGCGATTACACGAGCCGCGATGGCGACTGCAACTACGATCTATCGCGCGACGTAGTTACTTACATGTAAATGGACATGACACAAGTCCCCTTATTAAATGACTAGCCGCGACGAACTATTCTTGACTCCGGTTGTAGTAAGTGCACCCATGAATAATCTGTCGTTTTCTTAATAATATGGAGATTTATCCCTGATAACCAGTTGTGTACCCTCGTGAGGAAACTCGGCTTCCGCTAGGGGAAAAAGTGGCATAAGAGTAAGGGACTACTACCGCTTGGTAAATTTAATTCAAGTACTGAAATAAATGTTAAAATGAATGTTAATTTGGCATAAATTTTAGAAACTTCCGAAACCAACTGGTAGGAGGCCCATTCCCTACGCTAGTTTTTCCCCTAGTGGAAACCGAGTTTGCTCGTCTTTGTACAAGTTTCGAGCAAACTGCCAATAATAAATGACAAGAGTTGACTTAATACTAAAACTTCTCTAATAGATTTGTAGTTAATAAAAAATCTGGCAGCGGTGGGATTCGAACCCACGCCTCCGAAGAGACTGGTGCCTTAAACCAGCGCCTTAGACCGCTCGGCCACGCTACCATGTGACAACGGACCCACAAAAACATCACATCAGAGTGTCATAATACTGAAATTATTTTTTTAAATATGCAGTTAGTAAAAAAAAAATGAGAAAAAAAATCTGGCAGCGGTGGGATTCGAACCCACGCCTCCGAAGAGACTGGTGCCTTAAACCAGCGCCTTAGACCGCTCGGCCACGCTACCATGTGACAACGGACTGCTTTATATGTAAAGAATCACATACAGTTTAGATACAATATTTTTCTATTAGATATAGTATTATAAATATACGAGATTTTATTCCTTTTACTAAAAAACTGCATTATATGAATCACTATTTTATAAAAATTCCCTAGTTAACCCTTTCAGACTGAATTTTTTTTAAGAGTATTTAAAAAATTGTTTTAAAACAAGGTTCGTTATTCAATTCTAAATTCACTAGACCTACTAAAACCATTCAAAACGTGAAAAAATTTAGATTTATAAGAAAAGTATGGACCTACAACACACTGTACCTAAGGCAAAAGTATATAAAAACTAACATTAAACAAAATTTTATTTTCTCTACTAAAGTGTTTAATATACTAAATTGAGATAAAATTTGTATCTTACAACATTCTGTGGGTAAGAAAATACTATAAATTCATAAACATCCACAGTTTAGTTATAATCAAGTGGAATAGAAAGTGAATAGTAATAGTAATGGAATGATCATACGACACTGATGACAGTTGAGATTATATTAAATTGGAGACATAAACGGTATGGAACGTTTATACACATTTGTAACTTTATAGGCAAATTTAGAAGAAATTCAACAAATTAAACAGATATTTGGTTCTGATCCAAAAAAGTGACTTCTCTTTTAAATAATAAAGT
>NW_015373989.1:340088-499196 GCF_001272555.1 Dufourea novaeangliae | reverse complement strand
ATATTTATTATTATTCTATTGACTTTTGCATATTTTTATTTGTTTTAAATATATTAATTTCGTAGTTTGAATATAAGTGATCTCACTTCCTCGGGTTTTACAAATATTTTGATTTAGGAACTGCAATTTATAGTAATTTAATCGATATATTCCTCATGATTAATTATAGTAATCCTTATGAATTTTAGAATTTTTCTTGATTAATTATTATTTGACAAAATTTCTTCTTCTGTGGCGAAAATAATTTATGACCTAACCAAATACAATTGGTTTCATAAACTATTTCGTACTATATTGCGATTTTGATTATACAAAAATTGTATTAAGATTTTTACAATGAACCTATATATTTTCCAGAAAGCTAGACTTCATAACCATGAAGGTTCTTTTAGAAGGTAGCATCAGTTGAAGTTACGTTCACGGTTTCCGTTAAAGCATTGGTTCGATGTCTGGATATAATCCAAATCCACATCAATAATGGCAAAAGTGCATCGAATCGGGGCCAATTTGTAAGAACTCTGTAATTGTGTGCCAATCACGAAGAAACGCCGGTCAATTACAGTCAATTACCTGTTTTGTGGGTCATGTTGAGATATCGATGGTTAAATGGTCAACTGGGTTTCCCATTTTTTTTCCATTAAATACACAGTAGATAGAAATTATCTGTGTGTTTATCAACTTGTTAAATTTTTATTACTGAATAAGAAAATGTAAATAATCTTGATACAATAATTTAACAAAAATATGGAAATTGTTAAAATTGTTTAATGTAAAGTTGGAATAATTTATGTGGAAATGGTTTCTATAAGTTAAAATAAGATTACATAAAAAATGTTTTTAAGAAATAATTTATAATTGTCCTTCGTATTCACCTTTTTTATTTTGATTTTGTTGAAGGGTCCTTATCAACATATAACAAGCTTATAATAAAATATCAATTATTGAAGATTTTAAAAAACTATGGAGAGAATATTTATCTTAAATTATTATACACTTTCTTGATATTGTTACAGAAATACTATTCAGTAATACTTCAAAATTCTCAAAGGATATTATTAAAAATGATTGAATATTGTTATTTATTAATAATAAAGAAACTATATTACCGTGAAAACGATATATTGACATTTTTATATAATTCTTATCTTCAGACAGACTGCATCATAATAATGTTTAATTGCTTACATACAGGGTGCCCCCGAAAGTTATGTACAAGCCAGTTTGGGGTGATTGTACATGAAAAAATAAGTTGAAATATAGAATAACTTATTGAAAATATTTTTTGATGAAATGCTTTGTTTTTTGTAGTAAAATTCGCACAAGAAACACACCATTTATAATAAATAGACAGCGAATTTTATGCATGTATGGCATCAGTGAATGATAGAGGCAATCAATTAAAAATTTGAATATCGCTAAATGAATTTTTTTACTCATTTTGAACCTTAAAAACTATTTAATCGGGGAAAAGGTATGATATTACGTAAACATTTGCACTCTAACAATAACAAAAGAAATGAAGAAAGATGAACTAAATTCCTTTGAAAACCACGTCGAAATTGTTTTTCGTTCGATCTTCTACGATACTTATCACTGGACAATGACGACCTTAACGAAGATTTAAACTTTTTCTATTTTTATTTTCTTACAAAAGTGTTGTAAAGTTACTTATGTGAGAAGAACCTCTAATTGCGAAAACAAACTTTTAGTTAACATAAATTTTTTTTATAAAATTTAAATTATTTTTATTCTAAATTTTTAAATATGCTAGAGAAGTTTAATTTTGTATAAATAATTCAAGACCATTTGACTTCGTACCGATTCTTTTCTGGAATCTAGAAATTGCTAACAGTCAAACTGGCTATGATTTTTATGTCCTCTGTTTTTACGACTTCCTATACTACTCAGAATTCACAAATAGGGCAGATCTTCCAGAGAACCGAGCTTTACAACTTCCGCACGATAATAAAATCCATGGGTTCTGTCCAAGACTCCAATAAAAGTTTTAAGAAAAAGTCGCGAAATGGTAACAAATGAGAAATAGCACTAAACGCTTTAAAAATATTGAAATATTCCTGTGAATAATTTATACAGGGTGTCCCACACAGATGGGACAATTCTCAACATGCGTATTCCTCATGCAAATACAAATCGAAAAGTCTCTTACCGTTTTGTAATCTAAAGCTCCATTTCCAAGATATTAGCAGTTAAACGAACTCCAATCAGCTGAACGGTGGGTCACACGTACGCGGAGCAGCACAGTAAAGCAGAGGTCAGTAATATGAGTCGTCCGCTTCTTGACTGTGCTGCGCGTACGTACGACCCACCGCTCAGCTGATTGGAGTTCGTTTAATTGCTAATATCTCGGAAATGGAGCTTCAGATTACAAAACGGTAAAGGACTTTTCGATTTGTATTTGCATGAGGAATATGTATGTTCAGTATTGTTCCATTTTTTTTTAACACTCTGTATATCGTGTAATACAGGGTATAACAAAAGTGTTCTAGGTCTCACAACTGATTCACTCGTGAGGTGATCTGGAACAAGTTTTTCCTTAGCAACAATATTATCCATGGATTTGTTAACGAGATATTAACGAAAAACCCTGGCCAAACAGAGGTCAGCCAGCAGACTCGCGTTCTGATTGGTCGAGATTTTTCGTTAATATCTCGTTAACAAAGCCTCGGACAACATTTTTCCTAAGAAAACATTTGTTCCAAATCACCTCACGAGTGACCCATTTCAGGGACTTACAACACTTTTGTTGCACCCTCTACAAAAATCCGAAAAAACAATCTTTCTTCGTAATTGTTAGATAATTTGGGAATGAAAAGGGCTAATTACGCAAATACGACTTTGAACGAAAACCTGACCCACAAGATTTGTATCAGTCGGTATCTGAAATCAGACAAACTCATCGACGACGTCTCCGGGGGGGTGTGTGGTAACCGGGGGACCGACGGTTTTCTTCCGTGCGCGTGAGCCATTAGACCGTAACGAAATTTCTTTTCGCCAAGCTCCTCTATCCCGTAGATCGATGCGTCCCGTCTAGGGAGTCTCCCTTGCGGAGGCATGTAGTCCCGTACCACCCTTTTCCTGTTCCCCGTTCAACCTACCCCCTCCTGCTCACGTCCATCGCCACCCTCCACGACCACGACTCGCCTTCGGTTCTCCCAGCAGCCTCAGTTTCCGCGTCGAAAGATTCCAGTCCGTTCCGGGCATCCACCCGGCACGGTGCATGGATCCATCCCCCTTGCAACCACTCTGTCTCGAGATCTGACGGTTCACCACGTGGATCCGCCTACTCCTTCGGTTTACCCGTGAAACTGGAGTCTTCGCGAGATTCTCGAATGTGACACGAATTTTTCCTCCACGACTTGGTATTCGTAGTTTCGAATTTTACATCGATCATCCCTTATACGGTAATATCTCGATGAGTGCGACAAACTTGGGTCTCCGCTTTGGAGTATTCGTTGCAAAGTTTTCAGCTCCTCGTAATTTATTTTTTTTGCACCAAGTCGAGCTTAGTTTTTGTTTCCTCGGTTTTGATTGGTTCTAGAGGGGGAGCCGCCCTAGCGGTGGGAATAACGCCGTTGTTTGTGTCAAATTCATCGAGGAATCATTGTAGCATCTTATAAGTTTTACGAAGTACCGTTCAAAAATACCTTGAAAAATATGCGATTTTGGAGGTATCCATTAAAATTAACGTATTTCTCTTCAAAATTAAGATATCTTCACGGTTTTTTTAATTTTGTTATTAGTATCCAGTAAACGTAAGGTCCACTATATAAACTCATTTTGTAAAAATAAAGTGTCTTTAGATGTGTTAAATTATAGTAAAAATGGAAAGTTGATATATCGGCTCGAGGGATTTTTCGGAAAACCCACAAAGCAGATATATCGGCTGTAAGGTACTAAAAGGGTTAAACTAGCTTGGAGAATTGGAGAACCCTCGAATAACACGGTTTCGGTCTAACACGGTCGAAGTATTGTGTAGAATAGTGTTTTAGTTTGAAATTAATAGTACAGTAGTGTTTTAGTTAAAAATAGTTACAGTGAACTTTTGTTCATTTTTGGACAACTAACCCCGTTTTTTGTGTGTATATGTACATAGAGTAGGTCTCATAACTGTAAAATCAGATTGAAATTTTCGAATTCCTGCATTTCGCACTCAACACATTACCAACAGGTAACCTATTAATACATTTTTAATTTTCACTGCTTACAGTTAAGAAGCCTGTTAATTTATCCTTAGATTAGGGTGCATCCTGTGATTGCACTGTTTAATAATAGTTCCTTGGCAGTTGGTTATTGGATCTACTAAACCTATGAAATAGCAGCCGATAGGTTATGTGTTAATATTCAATTATATCAATTATATAGTGTATCGCAGCATACAAAAAGAATTTTGTTACAAAAAGAAACACTATACATTTTTTGTGTCCCAAACCTAATAGTTAACGAGATATTTATAAAATAATTTTTAATACGTACTTACTATCTGGAAGCTATAGATGTTCGAACTGATGCTCTTCAACTTCAATACAGTGATTGCTTTGTAAATATCTCGTTAACTATTAGGTTCAGGACGTATGAAAGTCAACACATTTTTACTGAGAATTTGATACTCTATCGATCTATGGTACAAAGAATAGGTCATTCCGTTAAAAAAAATCAAGGTAACCTTGAAATCTCTGAAATGTCTCCACCCACAAAAAATGCACGTACTTTATAAGGTGTGGCCCTTGATGCAATTTAGGTTCCACGCTTCAAAATTTTCATATAGTGTACTGTTAAATCATTATTCAAGGTGATCAAGTTAGCTGAGACACCCTGTATTAGTCGAAATAATTCAACTCTGATGTGATTTAACGAACTAATCGATTTTTAAGATGCCTAATGTTCCGTTGAGATTTCGCGAGGCGCGGCCAGAGTAGCCAGATTTCATGAATGAAACCGGTTAATAAACATTACTCGGGGCTAACCTAAATTTAGCAGGAGGTTGAATGACCAATCGCTCGAAAAACCGATAGCATCGGCCGTGGTTGGGTAAACACGAGGCCCGGAGGAGTAATTTAGCAATGCGATAACGTGGTCAGTATTTCATTAGCCTAAGAGATAAAACGAGATCGATATTTCTCGCAATACCCAGAAAGTCCGCTGAAAGCCGCATTTCTTCGATTGATCGGCACTTAGCTTGATACAACGGGCAGTCGATAATAATCGATAAATATCGATAGACTTGATTCGATTATCCTCTAAGTTATTGATTATATCAAAAAATGAATCAGACAAAAGTTGTAGACATAGACAAGGAGCATCTTTTATATTCTACTACTCTTTTTCGTTCGACAAATGGTTTTCGAAAAGAAAAAGAAAAAGCCTGGGAAAAATTGTAGATAATTTTTTTTAATTTTGAAAATTGAAATGTGTCTTGACTATTTTTTTATCAATAACATAAAAAAAATGTGTACTTTGTATTTGGAATGCTAAAGGACTATTTTTTAAAAATCAAAGAAATATTTCGTAAATTTATTATTTAAAATAATTTAAAAAAAATAAAAAAACATACGTAAACATAAGATTTATAATTTTTTTGAAATTATTTGCTAGTGAATAATGGCAACGTTCTATTACACTGTTATAAATACAATTTCGAAAAAAAAAATGAAAATTCAATTTCGTGGAATTGAATTTTTGTGCACGCAGGCAAAGGACCACCTCGAAACGTGCCAACAAATCATCATCCGACAGCGAGCTAGCGCAGGGCAAAGGCAAAGGTCGACGGCACAAATCGAAAGAGAAATGGCCTCTGTTGGAAGGGCTGACGGTCGACGAACTGGCACGTTATCGAAGGAGGCGTGTTCAAGGCCAGCCGAAAGACAATCTTGGACTACATCCCGAATCGGAGGAGGACAAACAACCCCCAGAATCTGAGAATTTTCAGAGCATTCGCGCGAATAACGAAGAATCGCTCAAGGTTAGCGTCACGACCAAAGATTTACATCTCATAAATTCTTCTGTGAATATCGATAACATCGTTAAGGGGGAAAACTGTTGCAAACAGCTAAACATGAACGAATTTTTGGGGAATTTATTGTGAAGAAAGTATAAAACCAATCTCTTTGAAACTTTGAGAATACTTTATTGTACAATTACACTTAATACGAAAATTTGTATTTTCACGACAAATTCATGAATATTATTGTTATAAGGACTTATGTGCAGCCCGTGGGCAAAACAAATGTTTCATGCCGGGTATGCAACCTTCGATCGATGTATTGTTAATGTCTTTTATGTCCTGATTGAAATTAAAAGTATGTAGACAAAGAAAATATCCTAAGTAGGGGGCGTTTCGAAATGCATTAAGCAATAATTTTCCGATTCATAGATGTACCCCTTTACCTCGTAGGAAAATGTCTGGCCGGAGACGGACAAAGAAATCGAGGACGTTCACCTGAAGGATTTCGACGTGGTTGCGCAGACTTCGGATCTGGAAGAGGTGGACGACCAAGAAAAAAAAGATGCGGAATTGGAGACGATAAATAAAGAACCAGAAACTTCTTTCGTGCAGACGGACGAGGATAAAACGATGGAAATCGAAACTGTAAACTCTAAGTTCGTCGGCCATGTCGGGGTTGTTACGCGGCCATCCCTTATTAGAAGGTAAATTTTTTGGAGGAATCACAATTCTTTGACAGTAGAATCGTTTGTTACTTTCACTTTCAAAAAAAGTTAAGATTTTTGTGACGGTCAGAATAAATGGAATACCCGGTATATTAGCAAACAGGATGTCCCACCTTTAGTATCTCACTTGCTTCTGATTTGCAAAAAATTTATTTTAATAAATGCTCAAAGTGATGCCTACTAACTTCAATACATTTTTGCACTAATCCCTCTATCGTAGTTATTTTATGATTTAAGTGTACTCATACATTTGTGGATTTTTTTTACTTAAGGTTACATGAAGGTCACACTTTTATATAGGTCATTGGATTGATCTTGATCGCAAGTTTGACGCCACGAAGATAAAAATATGTAGTCCCATTTAGAATAAAAAACATCGTTGGCCTTGAAATTTCGAAAAATGTGACCTTCAGAAAAATGTTTGCTTATCATAGTATTTGCTCCTTCTAACCAAATAATACTTTCCCCTCACATTTCTTTTGTATCTTCGAAAACAAGTGAGACATTGAAAGTGCTCACGTTAGGTGAGACACCTTGTATAAAAGTATATAGAGTATAAATAATATATTAATGCTCGTTTGTATACAAGGGGTTAAGTTACTGGTAACAGAAATTTTACTCGACGATAAACGTATATGTATTTTGAACGGTCGATAAACATGACAAACTTTTGAGAATTTACAACATTTATAAATGAACTAATTTTTTCACCGTCGTATCGTAACAAAAGTTGCAAAAGATCCGAGAAAATGTATTGCTATAACGCTTTAGTCATTGTTAAAAGAACGTATCAGTCAGTTGTTTTGTTTTGACGGGTGTGCAGTAGTTCTAATGTTCAGGTTTGATTCAACGTGTCGAAATAACACGAAAAAGTTATAAATATTTTCAAGTTATTAACGGTTAAAAATACAGGTTAAAAACCCCTGCAACCAGACAATTCGCGTACAAGCGGTAAGCATAGGGTACGACAGTACCGACACACACACGAAACAAACGTATACGAATCGTTTCGCGATATTAAATCTGGTTGTTTGTAAAAATCCTCGAGGGAGACCACGACCACAGCACACACATACGCGTAGCACTGAAAAAACTAACTTGAACTAAACTAAAAGTCACCATTGTAAATTAAATTAATAATATGTATGAAGAAAACACAGATGCCTTTTTTCGAGGGCTATTCCACGCTGACTAGATGCGTTCGCGTTAACGGCTACCACCGAACTAAGGAAACATACATATACTCGAATCCCACGCAAAGAACGCAAAGGCAATAAAAATCTGTAAACAGCGAGTAGAAGTCGTATACCTACAGAACAAAAGATATACCTTGCTGGCGAGAAGGACACCTCGAAAGATATCCCTTGTTTTGTAAACTACCATATCCAAAAGATATTTGTCGACAATGTTACAGTGCTTACGTAAATGGAAGCCTACTAGAGTGCAAAGCATAAACATTGTGTTCGTACATTAAGATACGCTTTTTAAAGTATAACTCCTCCGAAAGTCATTTGAAGTTTAACATATTATACATAGTTGAATTTGCCTTTTCATTAGCCACAACGCTATACTAATCAAAATACGTTATCCCATTAAAAAAATACAACGACATTTTGAAACATCGGAAAATATGACTTTGAGAAAAATATCTTCTATATCAAAATAATTGCCCAACTGAAGCAAACAGTTTTTCCCTTACACATTTTTATCGTGTCATTAAAAACAACAGATATTCTAGGTGATAATCTTAGGTGACTCACCCTGTATCCAAGATACAGTAAATCCTCGATGAGAGTTCGAAGGCTCCACGGCACTGACAGACCTTGGAATTTTGAGGCCAATGATATTTGTTTCAGTCGCATATGGCCATTAGTTTATGAAATATTTAATGTCCAGTGCCGAGGATCCGTCGAACACTCATCGTGAATTTCCTGTGCTTCTCTTTTTTCGACTGTGTTTGATTCCTGATTTGTTTCCCACGAAAGAGGCACAACTTTGAAGCGAGACGGTGAATTTTACACGGACACGGAGACCTGTTCCTCCTATGTGGCATACGAGGGTCAGCACAGGCCGGAATTGGCCCGACGAGCGACGTCCTTGAAAATGGAGGGTGATTTCGAAACGACCACCGAGAAATGCGAGAAATTCATTCGTTGGCTGAACGTCAGGCGTCCAGACCTCATGCGTGTCCCCACGCACCTGAAGCTCGAGGGTGAACTGGAAACGTTGACCGAGAACCACGAAAAATACGTGCCGTTCGTGGGCACCCGTAGACCGGAACTGTTACGTCAGAATACGAACTTAAAGTTAGAAGGGGAATCGAATTTCGTGCCGGAGTACACTGACGTTTTCAGAATACCCCACAACAGAGGTAACACTCCAGTAGTTTTCATTTAAATAATCTAAATTCCATTTTTTTTTTTTTGGAGAAATAATTAGTTAAAGTTAATTCATTTTAGGGGCTAATATCTATTTCTTATCGTTTAAGTCATGAATATGAAACTTAATTAAGCAAACAAAAAAAATAATACAATATTTATACGATTTAATGGGACCAGTTCGTTAAAAAGATTTTTTTTTATTAAGAGGGTTGTACTATATCTTGTTACCTAAAGACGAATAATGTTTAAGATTTTTTTAATGGAGAATTCATAACCTATTGGATCTGTCACATATTCTGTTACGGAAAATAAGACTAATCCATTAAATAAGTTACAAACTCACTAGGATTCATTTTATCATTCCACATTGTAGAAAGACAACAGCCAGTGAAACCGGAAATTCATCTGAAAACGGGACGGGACTTCTTTCAAAGTACAGAAAGCACCGAGAACTTTGTCGATCCGCGTGCGAAGGAGGCGCAGCTAATGCGCGAACTGAACAGGGACGTGGAGGAGGAGGAGAGACGGCAAAAGCAGCAAAAGGAGAAGAAAAAGGAGGAGGAGATGAAAATGTTGGTGTCGAAATTGGAGGACTTGAAGAGCCCGCCGCTCGAAGTTCCCGAATATAAGGATGCTTACAAGGCAATTTCGATTTTCTGTTCGTTAAATTAATAATATATCCAATAGTTTTGAATGGTAAAGAAAGCTCCAAAGCTTAAAAGGAAATCAAAATGAATTCAACGATATATGATATGACCTTCAGGTGACCTTGAAAGTGTAACATTTAAATCCCTTTTAACGTGATATGATTGTATAAGAACACTTTGTGACTAGTGAACAAAAAGTTTCCCTGATAAAACAACAAGATGTCAATTAGTTTACATACTTTCGTTTCAAGGTCAATTGAAGGTCACTTTCTTGCGTACTACAATAATGTTCACTGACGATCCCAACTTACACGATCTTGAAAGATAACTTTTACCGTAGGATTTCCCAAGGGAACGCCCAAGAATCGTAAAACCAGAAGACGAAATCGGCCGAGCTGATGGTTCGAAGGTTCCGTCGTCGCCCGCCAGTAAGTTCTCCACAAAAATCGACCAGGATCCGGAATACAAGTCCAAGTATCTGGATTACCAAAGGGACCATCCTGTGTACCGGAAACCACCTATAACAGTCAGATCAACGCTGGTTCCTTCAGAACATTGTACGGGATTTGGTAAACCGGAATCGAAACGATACGATCACGAGTTCACCAGCGAGGTCAGATCGCAATACGTTCCGTACGGTCGTGTACCAAGAGTGGAACCACTGCGAATACCGTCCAGTTTGCGTCTGGAAGGGAATCTCGACCTCGAGCCGGAATACAGAACGGCCTACTGCACAAAACGCGAAAGTCAATGCGCTGATTCGAATCTGCAACGTAGACGGGATCGTAGTTTGAGTGCTTCCAGACGTCAAGGAAATCATTGGACGAATAGTAACGTGGAGCAATTCGATTCCGCGAATGTTGTCCAGGATCAGAACGCTTTCCAGGTGCTGAACACGCGAATTCACGAGGACAATGTCTGTGGGAAACCACCGTCTGGTAGTCGAAGGTGTGTATATACTCGAGGAAAAATAACACCATAACTGCAAAATGACGAATTTCGGTCTAATTTGCGCATATTTCTCTCGGTTACCTTAGTTACGTCTTAAACAATTGAACATCACTGGCTTGTGTAGCATCATGCACCGAGTGACTGTGAAGTACAAACGTGCCAATTCATAAGTATTCTTGTCTTGAGAAATACTTCATTATGTCACTCAGTGTATGACAAATTCTATCGCCGACGTTATAGAAAGCACCAAAGAGAGAGAATCCGAGGTTGAAGAGACCTCTCGTGCTCATTCTAGATGCGCGAAACAGTTATGGTCTTATTTGCCGTTTACTATAGAAATTTCTTGAATACACTTTTTCTTAACCCTCTGTGGCCCGAAGTTCTTTTTCGTGACTATAAACAAAATTATGTAACGTAAAACCGACAAATATTAACCTCCATATATAAATTAACAATGAATTTAGCATTTTCAAAGATTTTGTACTCCGACACCTCAAGCTAGAGCTGTCGATCGCTATGAAGAATCTTATCAGTTACAAAAGAGAGATTCTGGAACAAGCGATGTGTGCGCTACCTAGCGGCAAGGAAATTAATTATTAGATCAACAAAATATCGATATGTGATTTCAAAATCACAGGGGGCTGTAGGGGGTTAATTATATTTTGTTAATTGGACACCCTGTATATATTAATTATCTAACTGTATCCGTGTGGTAATAATACAGAGGCTCGAAGACCTCCCAAATTCATCTGCAAAGACCAACACAGGATGGGGCAGAATACAACAGATTAAAGGAGGAATCGTCGAATCCGACTTATCGACTTCATGTTTACAATGTCGATGACGAACATCAAGGTTTTCGACGCAGACGTTCTCCATCACTTCAGTCTTCCGGAAGGATACGGAATCCTTCACCCGATCGTGCACACCGCACTGACGTTGTCAGACCATATTCCCCTAGTTTTGGTAAAAGCACTAAGCAGCATAATAACGGTCAGTCATTCGTTGTTCTGGACAATGAACTGTTCGACACGAATAAAAACGAGGTACGCCGGAGACGAGCGGATAGGAATTATAATATCGATGGCACGCTGACCTTCTCGAAGGGAAGAACTAGAACTACGAGTAATTGGATGCCACCCTGGTATGATAGTACAAATACGATTTAAACTTTAAATTTTAAAGCAATAACCACCGCATTGTACGCTTAGGAGCAAACTCGGCTTCCGCTAGGGGAAAAAGTAGCGTAGGGAAGGACCTCCTACAACTTGTTAAATTTATTTCAAATACCGAAATAAATGTTAAATCGAATGTTTATTTGACATACATTTCAATAATTCTCGAAATCAAATGGCAGGATGAGGTCGTTCCTCTACGTCATTTTTTCCCCTAGTGGAAGCAGAGTTTGCTCGCGAGGGTACTGAGTTTTCTGTTTGCCTTAAATAAAAATCCGCTTCGCGAACCGACCGCCAAAGCAATAAAGTCTTTGTGTAAACATGAAAACATACACTATACATGTATGAATTGATAATTACATCTTCCAAAACAAGTATACTTACGTACAATGCAATGAAAACATTAGTACAGCATTTAATAGACGTATTATTTTCATTGTACAATATGCTATATTGAATATTAACGAATAACAAATATATAAAATTTTGTATGTAAATATGTAGAGACTATATGCATAGCATTTATAAGAAATAAAAAACAATAGATATTAGCAGAACTACTTTTGTTGTTTTTAATACTGTTAAAATATCATTTTTACGAATGTTATATAATTTGTATCAAACATTGTACGCTTAAATTGTGTTTATATAAATGAAAAATTTTGAAGAGACGTTAAGTTTATGAAATTTTAAACAAGACACTCTGTATGAATATATGTACATGTTTAATTATTAATTATAATCAATTATAATAATCATAATTTATTCCGTTAAAGTGTTATTTAAATATAATGTTTAGCACTGGCATTTACGTTTTATTATAAGAAAATTGTAAGGTATTGTTCCGAAAATAATTATTGTTTCATTAAGAAATATACATATAAATATTTAAATTTAGAATGTCTACAAAAATATGTATGTACACTTCATAAAAAATTACAGAATTACTGTATTAGTAATTAAAACTGCCAACTTTAATATATTGTATTATTCTGTAATGAAATGCATTAAAAACAATTGAAGTTACAGAACATTTTTTTTAATTATTCCCGACCATCTAAAATTTAGTATAAGAAATAGTTAATAAGAATTTAGGAATTTATTAATTCCTTATTCAATATTTATACAGTCTGTTTTGATGATGAAAATTGTTCATTTGTTCAAATTGTTCAATGATCATTTTTCATTATATTGTAAATAAAAATATATTTTGATTAGTCGTGTGACCCCACTGTGCTTGTTCATGGTACGTTTGGCAATGTAATTCGTTTTCGTGTTAATTCGAACTTAGCGTAAGTCAATTAAAGAAGAAATACATCTTTCTTTCGTCCTGGTTTCTGTAAAATGGTTTATGAAAGTGAGAATTTACATAAACAACCGCAGGATTATAACTTCTTATTTTATCGCAATACAATAATCCCACTGAAAAACGAAAATTTTCAATCGCAAGTATCTACAAGTATCCCCGGTATCAGAGATTCAATTTAACTGTTGCAACGCGAATCGAAACTTACTGAACATGCGTAAAACGTTCGAGTGATGTATATTCGACTAACTTCATATTGCTTGCGGCAATACTTTAATAGGAATTACGATTGCTAACTGGTGCGGTTGTAGTTGTACTTTTGAGAAACACATTGAATTGTGGTTTTACTTAAAAATCATATAGTGCAAGGTTAATTTAGTGAAGAATGTCGGATCCGGAGCTCGAAGCGATACGGCAGCAACGATTAGCTCAGTTGCAGTCACAATATAAGGTATATTAAAAGATGCAGATGTTTTACAACTCCAAAATTAAATTCTTTGTAATATGTCACATTTGAATATCCCGAATTATGAACACTTTGAGAAACAATTATAAATAAAAATGCGTGATTACAATTATATATGAAATTATTACAATTGAAGTTTGAAGTCATGTTATTAACTAGGTTTCTTATGATAATTTTATTATGTTTAGGGTATAAGTGAAACTATATTTATCTTTAATTATACTGTATAGATACTATACATATAACCTATTTTTATACGCTTTTATTTAATTTTCACAATTACATTTCATAAATAAATGCATAGGGTAACAATGGTGACAACAAACAAGCAATGGAAGAAAAAAGGCAACAAAT
Source organism: Dufourea novaeangliae (assembly GCF_001272555.1). Lineage (NCBI taxonomy): Eukaryota > Metazoa > Arthropoda > Insecta > Hymenoptera > Halictidae > Dufourea > Dufourea novaeangliae. Next base: position 485,229 of record NW_015373989.1, on the reverse strand, counting down.
GGAAGACATGAGGAATTCCATTCTTAGTCAAGTATTGGATCAATCAGCCAGAGCAAGACGTAAGAATATTAATGTATTCAAGTTTCATTGAAATATAATTGTCTAATGGGTGCATTTCTATAGTTAATACATTGTCTCTTGGTAAACCTGAGAAAGGAAAGATGGTAGAAGACATGATATTAAGTATGGCACAGCGGGGTCAACTACCTGGAAGACTAGGAGAGAAAGAACTCATTAGCTTACTTGAAAGTGTAAATCAACAAACACAACGTAGAACTGTTGTCAAGGTTAGTTAAAATATATGTTGTATATTCGTATTCTTTAGTCGCACTGGTGTTAACGAGAAAAATTAAAATTTTAGTTTGACAGACGAAGAGCAGCACTCGATTCTGATGATGATTTATAACAATGTTAAATGATACATGGTTTGCCGAGCTACATTTCACTCTGTTTTATTTCTAATCAAGAATTGAAGTTATAATACACAGATATATACGCTTAATTAGGTTGTATGTTCTTATGTTTGATGGTACATTGAAATAAAAAAAAATAAAAATACGTAATCGAAATCTAATACCATTTTTAAGATTTTTAGTATATTCTTGTCAGTTAAATTCATATCAATATCATTAATATTTGTTAACTGCATTATTATTAAAAGACATTCATGGTATTATAGTTTTCTTTATTAAATATAGGTAAATACACATTTAAAATGCATAATGTTTTCTTTTAAAAAAACGTGTAATGATTTACAAGAATTCATGATGATATAAACCACTCCTTTTACTATGCTTATACAAGGAAAACATTAATTGTAGTTGTTAAATTCAATCAGAAAGTCCAATTCAAATCATTTTATTCACATTCTTTCACAATTCGTGAATATACTTCATTCACTGAAAAATTATAATATGAGACAAATTCTTTGACAAGATTAAAAAAAAATCTCGTTTAATTGTATGGTTTGTATTGTCTTGTGAACATTCTACTTAGCTAAGATTTGTTTCATCCTTCATCCGGCAGGGTATAGATTTTTTTTTAATTCAATGCTTCCATATCTATACCGAATTTTAATAAATAAAATATCACGTATGAACAAATAGCAGTATATAATTTAGCGATATAATACGAAAGTGAAGTAGATCACAGACAGTAATAATAAATAAAGAATTGTATCTGGCAATTATTATATATACATGTATTAACGCAATAAAAATTAAATATTCCTTGTATATTTTATAAAGAAAAAAAGTAATTACATATAGTGTACTTGTGCTAGTACTCTATTAATCTTATTTAAATAAAGAATTAGTACCTAAGAATACAAGGTTGTTTTTCATCATGTACAAGAGTACGCACTATGTCTCGGAAAAACGAAGCATCCTCCAGTTCATGAATTTGTCGAAAATCGCCGGATAAGGATCAATTATTATTCTATCTAATTCATACAATTTTTCCACTTCATTTACTACAATGACATTAAAAAATCCACATAATCATACTGATTCACACAAAAGGTCACAAATATCAACTAAATGACTTTTCATTTGATAAAATTTACCAATGTAAAATTAAAAATTAGAAAATTATAAATAAGAATATATACACATTCACATTATCAATACTCATGAAATTATTTAATAGAAATAATACTAGCCTAAATATTGTTAGTCTTTCTTCATATGATTTGTCCCCGAGTGTTCTGTAAAACCACAAGATGTTAAGGAGAACAAAATATAAATATAGAAATTAACATTTAAAAGAAGCTTAAATTTACCTTCTTCTTCATCGTTCGCATCCAAAATATCTGGACAACAAATGCCGTAACATATCAGTGATAAGAACCCAGCCGGTAAGCCAAATAAGACCATTGTCAAAATAGGATTACCCATCCACATCGTAATAAGAGTTGTTTTTAATTCAAACCATGATCTATAAATATGTATTAGCCAATTGTTTCCACCATATCGCTGAAAATTATATCTTCGTTTCAATTTCCTTCGATTCGAGCAAAAGTAATTTAAATTTATATAAAAAAAGATAACATTTTAATTACCGGAGCACTTTCGTTACGAATTTGCTCTAGGAACAACTCTATGACATGAGGAGTTAATTTTTCTGTTTCGTCTTCTGGAATATGATGGTGATTTGTCGTAGTATTAATAACAATTAAACTTGGCAAAGGTAGAACCATCATTGCTATACTATTGACTAGATCAGGACTAGCTATCCAACCAAACTGAAAATGGCTAATCACAAAAATAATAATGATTAAATTTCGATCAAGATAAACGATGTGTGTATTATTAATAAATGTGACATACTCGTGATACTTTTCTCGTTTACTTTTAATTATAGACTCAACCATGTCTCTAAATCGCACCATATGTGGCGGTACTTCCTCCAATTGATTCTCCTCCACCACTGCTAAAACCAAATTCTTATTTGTTAAAAAGAGTTGATTTATATTTCCTCTGGTTACTTTTGGGAACGTAGGAAAACGTTCTGCGTTTATCCATTTATATAAAGTCGCGTTTAATTTTTCTATGTCATTTATAGTGTGACCTGTATCGAAAAGTTTATGCCAATGTGAATTATTTTATAAGATACGTATTAATCATTGTAATTACCTTACTACCTCTTTTACTTTACTTACCAGTAAAATTATAGTGTGAATTTTCTTTATAAACTAACAATGCCGGTGTATTTTCTACAGGAGCATGTTTGTTAACAATATTTGGGTGAGACTGATAGAAAAATGCATGCGGTTGGAACACATCTGCAGTCTTGTGATAAAATTCCTGTGTATGTTCATTTTTTTTTTTGGTCAAAAGAAGTTTTTTTAATAATATACATTTAAAAATTACATTTCAATCTTACCCATAACAGCCCAGATTTCTCTCCAACATATAAAAAGTATAAACCACGTTCTCTTTTAATTGTGTCGAAACTGTGAGTTTTTGTTATTTCTTGAACTGGTGGACCGCTCACTCTTAATGCAAACTTGACTATTTCATCTCTTGTCCTATCCCCATGATAGATAAATTCTTGCTCGCCTTTTAAACTGTCCATAAATAAGCGAATATTAATTTCTTAATTTTATATATTAACAAGTTATTCTTCCACTTACAATATAATGGTCGGAAATCCCTTAACTTTGAAAGCATGCGCTACGTTCGTAAACTGAGTGCAATCAACTCGTCCTACCCGTATCGAAGTTGAATGCAAATGCTGTGCTACATTAGCCCAAATTGGTTCCAATCTTTTACAATGTGCACACCATGGTGCATACATCTGAAATGAAAATGAAAATTATAACTTTTATGAACAATCATTCTGTCTATATATTTAATATATTTAATTTATATCATGTTTGTACCATTACTAGCCATTGTCCATCCTTATGAATATCTAAGAACCTATAAAGGAATTCTAATAAATATATATGTACATATAATTTACACGTAAATAATGTAGGCATAATTATGAATATTTCACACCTGTCTCTTAATTCAAGTACACGTGATGCTGTTACATGTGCGAAAATTCCTGAAAAAGTTACATTATATTTTAATACATTCCATGACATTTATATTATACTTTACGATATACAAAATAGAAAACACTTATGTAAAGTTGTTATAGAGTATAAAAATAATTAAAGACAGGATAAATTAATGCTTAGTGCTTTTTATTAACAGAAAAATAAATTAACTATAGGCAGATTTTAAACAAAATACGTTTACTTTCTCGTACTAAAACATGTTGATTAAAAGACGCGTTATCTTTTTAATCACTGTTTCCACAACAATTGTTCTGGTAAACAAACTTCAAAGACAAAACGAAATTAAGAGTGTTTTCTGACAGCAGTATGTCATCGATCGATAGTATTTAAGGTTACGGAAAGCATATATCGAATGGAACACATAAGCGTCCGAAATTAATGTTAGAACAATATTAACTTCTGCAATTAATTAATAGTATCGACTATATTTACCATAAATAGTTGCGATGAGCACAAATCTCGTTAACGTTACCATTGCAGCAAAAGGATAGTTAATTAGGCGAAGCCTTTTCCGTTTCGAACCCCAAAATGTTGCGGTCAATTTATTTCCACATAATTACTACGGTTAACACTTTTAGCTGTTAAATTGCCACACACACGATAAATTCCAGTGTACATCTACCATGTTTTCGTTGTGCAACACCATACGGTCCTCATACCGGCTTCCCGTGACTGCTGAGTTCTGCGCTTTAAACCTAATAACTGCATGAATGTATGACAGGAGCGCTCGGAGTGGGGACGTAAAAAATGCATTAATCGCAAATTTATAAGAGTCTGTGGTTCGTGTGCATACCTTTAATGGACTTATTAATTAGGCATTATAAACCTGAGGTTTGTCTGAACTGAGAAGACCCGAGTGTATATACATCTTATATTCTACTTCTAGTCATTGTCATTATCACTCACAGAATCTCTGAATTTGCAATTTGAACTATAGTAGTACATAACATAGTACAATCCAATAAATTGTGTGAATTAAATAATTGTACGTGGGCAACGTGTAATATCAGTTTACGTTCCAAGTTACAGTGCCAACTGTTGTATCCCAGAAATGATCTTCGGTGCAAAACGACTGGTGAGTTGAATACCAACACAAATTAATCTTTCTGTTTACGAAGATCAGGATTTTATTTACACATGGTATGAAAGGTATTTGGCGTTTAGCTGAACATGAGTGACAGTTTCTTCTGTTTCATTCGTACAATTATACACGTATGTATATATATACACATATATATATTTATGTCAAAATTTTCACGTGTTTGTTGACTCGGACGTATCATCAGATTCCGTATTGGATCCAACCTCATCGGAGTCCTAAAAAGAATGTCGTAAAGTAGGCCGCGCGTAGTGCACTCGTAGAAAAATAATCGTACACTTTTTTTTTTGACATTTTCGATTGGTAATTTTGAGCCACTTACGCAAAACGTTAATCGGTAACCGTGCTATCGGGGAAACCACTGAGCAATATTAAGAGAAAGATATAGAACGAGTGTATGATGTTAAATATGATCATGACGAAGAGGATGTACGCGTAGCAAAGGAATAAAAAAGGGAAAAAAATTATGGTGACGGCAATGGTAGCCAAACTTGTCAATATACCGCCCATTTTTCACCACGTTTTGCAAGATTCATTTTTTATAATTATATGTAACGAATTTATGGGTTAATCGTCAAATCTTCAATCTTCTACGTATTTTGTTGCTGTTGTCCAGTCTTTGGATATTTCAAACCGATCGAACAGAATTTAAATTTGAGAATTTATATTTCGCAGCTACGCGCATTGGCATTAATACATTTGAAAATTAGAACCTCCACATTTGAAAAACGTCATCGCGTTAAATAAACATTTGTATAAATAAAAGTTGAATATTTGTGAAAACCACGGAACTTTATTATATTGGGTGTTTTACTGGTTTTCTTTTTTTTAATAAAAAATTGCGTACCTCTTCTCCTGTTTCATAGTATTCGATAGATAACGGTTGGACACCGACTACTTCGAGTAGAAATAGGAAATAAATGGTGAGCAACATGTTCATTAAGCTCATTAGACAAAAAGAATGTAAATATAGTAAATATAAGACGGGTAGAATAATTAGTTTAGTAAGAAACTTAAAGATTCCACCAAAAAAGGTACCCATTGTCGTAATGGAAAATAATATATGCGCTGCTTGCTGAAGTTTCATTTATATTCGGACAATTTTACGGTAACTCGTAAAACGTACGAAAAATTCATTCCTACTTTATAAAGCACAAATGTTTCACTGATAAATATAATCGATTTCTTAACCAGCTTCATGCATATAACCAATAATTGACATACAATTACAAAAGTATATACAAATAAATATATAAATAAATATATTTTTATTATCACAACAATTTTCATTTAATCCAATTTTCTTTTCTATTTAACATTCAAATGTATTTTTTCCCTTCACTTTTATATCACTTTTTGTCCCGTCTTTTTGATACTTTCAAGAATATCAGAAAAATGTTTATATTAAACAAAGAAACACTACACTTTGTGTTTATATATTGTAATGAAAAGCTAATTTATTACTCTAAACGTGTAAAACATACTAATCGTATATAATACTAAAATACATAAATAATACTTTTTTATGGAAGGAAACACAACTTTCCTGACAGTCAAGCACAGTGGAGTCCGTTTATAGCGACATTCAAGGGACAGAGAAATTACGTCACTGTAAACGAATGTTGTTATAAGCAGAATGAAAATATATATGAAGTAATGTATATGGGAACCGAACTTAGACAGCAAGTTAGAAGCGGTGTCGCAATAACCCGGACTGCACTGTATATATAAAACAAAAACTTATTACAAGTTCGACAACCTCATGTACATTACAAAACTCAGTCCAGCTTAATATAACTTAAAGTACATGCAAAAAAATACACTTACAATCAAAAGTAAGATAGATAGAATCCATTTTCTAAGTATAGCTATTTTCTCTTACCATAATATATATTTTTACATATAAATATATTTATACATTGAATGTTTTATTCCTGCTTCCTTACTGAAATTACTTCAAGAAAGATTTTTCTTTCTTCTAGGCATAGGAATAGGCACTTCGTTTTCAATAGTAAAAGTTGCATTGCTGATCGCTGAGCTATCGCTTCCGGTACGTCCAACATTTGCCAGATCGTTTTCTGTGTCGGTTCCAATTAAATCTTCATTGCCTAATAATTTCATCGAGCCATCGTCGTCGTTCCTCCCGGCATTATTTTTTTCAACAACATACGTTCCGGCACTTCCGGAAGAATTCGAACGATCGTTATTAAATGAATTATTTTTAGAACAATCTTTCACTTTACGTTCCTTAACTGGAATAATAAACGAAGATTCTATACTTTTTGCCGCAAACATATTCACCACTTCGTCATGATCTTTATTTCGTCGATAATTCGCCGTGCTGTCGGAAAAATGCTTCATCGCATCGTCCTCGTGTATTCCATTGCTCTTTGACACATTCGCGCTTTGAGATCTCTTCTTGGTGTTCGAATCGCCCGCCTTTGTTCTACCTAACCTCTCCAGCTCCATGACTTCCGGTTTCACGCTGCTGGCTGTACTCGATTCAAAATATGAATTCGAATGATCCTCACCGCTCCAATAAGCGAACGACTTGTTCTTCCTCGTTTTCGTTCGTCGTCTCTCTATATTCTCGTTCTGAATCGTAAAAATTCTATCCTTACTCGTTTCCTTGGTAAACGTATGATTTCGCCCGGACTCGATGTCGCCTGACGATCTGGACGTGTTCGACAGAATTCTGTCGATCTTCTCGATGATATTATACAAACGATTCGCGCTACGGCTCTTCATAGTCGCCTCGGTCTCGTTCAATCGCAGAAGCTTCATCTTTGTGTCCGTGCGTTTGCTGTCCTTTTCCAATAGCACTTTGTTAGACGACTCATCCACGGGAGGAGTATTCAGTTTGCAACCACGACTGGACTGCAGACTTCTCTCCCTCAAAATTGCCTCCGGTGTATGAATTCTGCTGCTCGATCGTGATTTTTCCCTGGGCGTCACAGGAGTGTTCAAGATTCTCAAAGAAGTGTCGCCGATAGCTGTTTTACCCGTGATATCCCCGACCGTCTTCAGTCCTATGTCTTCGCCGCTGACGTTTTTGTTGAACCTCAAAATTTTCACTGGTGCGGGACTACCGAACGTTGACAAGGCCAACACGTGGTCGTACGGATGATAGTCCACGCAGGTCACCGCGCGGAAATTCTTGTCCAGCGTGTACCGTGCGAGAAGGCTACCTGTTTCCAGATTCCAAATGTTCAACGTGGAATCCTCTCCTCCGCAGAGGATCAAACCGCCACACGGTGATATACAGGCTGTCGATTGTATCCTGTAATAAATATTTCTGCCAAGACCGGATTTAGGGTGATTAAAGTATTAAATTCTAGGCCGTTGTACTTTCTCAGGTAGCACATGACGCGTAATGACGGCTTAAAGGCGCCTTAGACTTAAAATAGCCGTAAAATGGATGTCTTCAAGGCGTCATGCGCTACTTGGGTTAGAGGCTGCCGGCTGAAAGATATCTTTGAATAGTAGTATTTAATGAGTGTTTTCAAAATGTTTACTGAATTATTCAGTTTGCGTCTACTTCAATTACGAATGTATACAGGTTTACTAGGAAATGACAATATAATGAGGTAGTAAAACTAGCAGAGCCATTAAAGGTCTTCATTGGCTGATCAACAAAAGGTATTACGACTGCGTATATACCTGACACCCTTGGCCCTGCAAAACATTCCCCCTTTAAGAGGGTATATAGATCCCCTCTCATCGGAAATCTTATAGTTTCCCGTTCATAAGTCAATTCTGAAAATTTCGGAAATACCGAAGACAGTTCTGGGCCTGACGATCCTAGCTTGATTTGAATCACAAAGGATTATAATTTATGGTCCCACTGGGTTTACTATCTCACTATGTCAAAGTCCCGTTTTCTGGAATCCATTCTTGAGAACCATTAAGTACAATGCTGTAAGTACTTTCAGAAACCTTGGATTTATGGCAGGTCATTATTGTATCAAAGAATTTCCACGCTACAATGTATACCGTTCACGCCAAATATTTCAGGCTTAAGCTATTGGCGCATCATACGTGACAATATATATATTATAATAATCCAGGAGATGAGATCGAATCTGAGCTAAATATAAATAAATTCTATATGTACTTCCGTCTATTTTCTCATCTAGTAAGACCGGAAGTTAGGCGCTACCCTTTTAAGTACTTCAGACATTTGGTAGCCAAACGCTAGAAACACATGTTTAACAATTCCTTCAAGTTATAAGGATTCTTGACCGTGTCATAAATCCACGTTGACAGCTAACAAAAGAATAAGGATATATACCTTTGATTGTTCAATTCATTGTATTTCTGCAAGACGACGCCGGTCGCTAAATCCAACATTCTTAATCCGTTGTTTCTCGAGTGGACGAGGAGCCTAGATTCCAACGGATGCAAGAGTATGGTGTTGATTATCACGCCGGTGATCTCCCTGACCTTTATCTTCCGCGATATGTGCCATTCTTTACGGAACGATTTGCCTTGAACTTTCTTCACTATCCATAAGATTATTATCCCAACGCTGTCCGCGGTCAACAAATTACTGTTCTTTTGAAAGCACATGGAATTTATAAAACCTTCGTGGCCTTCTAATTCTTGATTAAGATCCCGATTTCGCGATTTCTTATCCCGCGTCCAGATTCGGGCGATCCGATCGTAGCATCCGGTCGCTACGATTGCAGCGTTTTCGGGATCGAATTTGCCGCAGTACACGTACGATGGATGTGGCATCATCTATTACGTCCAATTAGAACATATAATTTTCACAAGCCTGATTTGCATTATTTTGTTTAAAATGGAATTTACTGTGTATATCTTCTATTTGAATATTCAAATTTCGATAATAGTGTACAATTCGGTCGATATCTCCGATTTTCTTCAAACTTTAATATGTTGGAAGGGGCTCTCTATAAGGGAAAATATCATTTTAAAAAATGTCGCAAACAATTTTGAAAATTATATTAATTTTATTAAACTAGCTCTAACCAACTCTGATCAGTATAATCCTTCGAAAATAAGCAATTAAATCTCTCGTTTAGTGTTTACAGCTTATGTTCTTTCATTTAATCTGCATTTATAATGACGTTTATGTTAGATTTCGGTTACAAATTCACTTGAAATTACAGGTACTTCTAATTGTTTGCGACATTTTTTGAAATGATATTTTGCCTTTTTAGACGTATTACCTTTCAACGTATTAAAGTTTGAAGAAAATACCTTTGAGGAAATACCAACCGAATTGTACACTATTAATAAAATTTGTAATCTATTTAGAGGACTGTCTATGGAACAACACCAGAACTTATCCCGAAAGGTTAAAATGTTCTTAAGTTTTTTAGGAACTATATTCTTCCAGATACCAAAACTCTTAAAGTAACTTATTAAAAATACTATATACCATTGTTCATGATATCAAGTGTTTGCGATTTTACTTGAACTACTAACAGTAAGCTAAAGTAACCTGTATAATTATTTATAATTATTTATAATTATAGAGCATTTATAACATTAAAAATGCTTACTTCTACATGCTGGATAATTTGATTCTGCACATCCCAAATACGAGCAGTTTGGTCTGACGAAACGGAAAGCAGATAATTATCGTTGTCGGACCAATTTAGGGAATAAATGAAAGTCTTGTGCCCGGAAAATCGTACGTGAATTTTTTTAGCCTCGACCTAACGACAGACAGATCTTGAACATATTTAACAAAGGCAGCGACATATATTCATTGATATTATTATATGCTGCTGGGTATACAAATTGCAAGGCTAAGTAAACTGTATACTAATGATTTGTATAACTCAATACGATACTTAATTTCTAAAACAGAAAAATACTGAACTTTTGTCTATTAATGTATGACAAAAAACGATTCGATGTAGTTTGATTTTCTTAGAGTAGCAATCATTATGCACAGCAGTAAGTAGGTAAATTCCACCTCATAAACGACAACAGGATAGTCTTGCTCTTCAGAATGGGTGCACGCTAAATATTTGCCGTTGTTACTGAAAGCAACGAAAAAGCAACCGTTCTCGCTGACTTCGGTCTCAAAAGTAATTTCATTTGGTACTTTGCAAGATTGTGCCGACAATCGCGTCCATTTCGGTAAATCTATGGACTTCGATGTACGGTTTAAAGTCCTTTGCGATTCACTGCGTGCGTCCGATAAATCGTATAATGACAGTTGCTGATAAAGAACTGGTTCCAATTTAGGCGGATCGATGGACGTCACCGTGACGAATAAACTGCTGGGGTACTTTTGTCTGATATTAGTTTTCCACCACGTGTACACCTGAAAAATTGATAAGAAACTTGAAATCCACAAGACAAATCACTAAACAAACGTGTTCATATAAAAGTATCAATCTAAATGTAACGTAATTTGATTACAGCTTGGTATACTAATTTGATTTTAAAACGATCCTGGCAAACAACATTTTAAATCAAACAGAAGTTAACGTCTTTTCTGGAGTCTTTATGTTTCTTTGAAGGCAAAGTTACCAAGTATTAAAGATTTTCCAAGATAATATATAAAAATGTGTTTTCTCTTAAGTATTTCTTGTAATGAGAATGACAATGCAGTGATTCAATCTATGTTTCTATAAAAAGACACTCTTCAAGTCTATTGTAATACAGTGTTGTATCTAGGACCACTTACTTCACATGTATGAAACTTGTCAAACTTTTTCAAGCTCTTACGAGACTTGTACAATTGTAGTCTAACTTTCTTATTGATGTGACAGACATTGTTCCTCCCTACAGGTTTCAAAAAAGCCCAAGCAATCTTGTACCAACAACCTTCATGGCCTATATGTAAGATTTACCAAATTATTTAAAAGCATATTTACATATTACAATACAGCATGTCTCAGAAATAACTGATCAAACATTAGGAACTGATGCTGTAGATTTTGAAGCTGATTCTATAAAATTTTAAATTCAGGAAAATGATCAGCTATAATTACTATTAATATTTTTTAATGTCTTTGCAAGATTATCAAGCAATCAAAGCTACTGCATATTTCATTCTAATTAGTCCTGTGTCATATTTTCAAAAAATACCTGGCAATTATTTAATAATATTTTCGCAATAATAACACGTAATTCCAATTAAGTGTGAAAATTATAACATTAATACGTTGTGATTTCACGAAAAAGCCAAATAATGAAATAAATGCTTAATATTACATGAAATCCTTGCGTTCTGAGAAGAAAAAAGTGAAATAACCCTCCAAAGTTTAGTTTTCTTTTTCTGAAACATCCTGCACATAAGCGTATCGTAAACACTTGCCCAATTTATCATAATTAAAGCTGGCTTCAGCAAAACTCAACAGGTCAACGATTTCAAATAAAATCATAACTTGATCGTTGTCAGTTTTTAGCAACGAGTCAAAATCGTGCTCGAAGACGAGTTCCTCTTCCCACGCAGGCACTATAGACCTATATTCTTTGAAATCATATTTACTGGTGATCATAGGCTGTAAATAAGTTCCGGATTCGGTTTTCAAGTACTCGCCGGTTTCAGCATTCACGATGTGAACCTTGACCATCGGGTGCTTCGTTATGTAATCGACCTCCAACATGTTCGCCCTATGGATCATCACAGAAATGTATTTCGCGCTCTTTTTCCTCTTCCTTTTCTTCTTTGAATCATCCTCGGTTACATTCAAACGCGGACTATTCACAACGGAACTGGACACATTCTTAGAGCTTTTTCTTTTTTCCGTTTCACTTTTCGATCGACGATGATTTCCCGGTTTTTTCTTCTTAACAAGAGATTTTCTTGATTTTTTCTCGTCGCCTGTTTCCCTTGAGTGACTATCTTCCGGATCGTCATCCTCAGTCGCAGATATAGTTTGCTGACTAGAATAAGCTTGACTATCGATAGAAGACTTTTTGTTAATTCGTTTAGATTTTTTATTCGTGGAACGCCGATCTTTTGTTGATATTTCTTCGGAGGACCGATAATTCGATCGCACAGTAATATCTTCTATGGTCTGCGATACAATCGATGCGTCCGAATCATTATCGACACTTTTATCCGAATCTGTTCTCTTGTTCGCCGTTTCATGGTTTGTTCTGTTTCTCGACGATACATTATTCTCGTTGCTTAGCGACCCATTTCTCCTTTGATTTTCGAGTTTAACAAAATTAGAATTTTCCGATTTGTTTATGGTCTCGATAGAAATAACCGTCTCGTTTGGTATCGATTTCTCGTCCGCAGACAGTTTTGATTTTTCGAACTTTTCGTTGATAATATCATCTTTCCTTTTCATTTCGATTCTCGTATCTTCATGATTGTTGTGATCGGTCTCGATTCTGAGAATTTCCTCGTTTTCCGAAACAAACGCCGCATTATCGTAACCTTCGAGAAATGATTTTTCATCGATTTCGTCTGGTTCCTGACGTAACGGAAACTTCTTTTCCCTGGGTGCAGCCCAGGAACCGGTCTTTACTTCTGGTAATCGAATTACGGAAGTGTCTTTCGACCAACGTTTTCGTGGCGGTTTTTTCAATTCTTCCGTTTGAGATTGCAGCGCCCCCCACTTCCCTCTACTCTGTGGTTTCTCTTCAATAGAAGATTGATTACAATTTTTCTTAATTGATCTACCCTTTCTTCTTTCGTTCGATTTAATCGTTGACGATCCATCAAATTCTTCTATCAAGTCTATCGAATCCACGATCTCTATATCATCAGATTTTTCCTTCTGTTTCTGATTCCTAACCTGACTGAATTTCTGGTATTCGTTCCTCTTGTCCCGAAGAGTATTAGTTTTTGAAAATATTTGAAAGCTCGGAGACCCTTTTGCCGATATGTTTACTTCGTCTATTGTGTTCTCGCTACATTTGTCTGCTTTATATTCACGATGAACGTCAACAACTACGTTCATCGATTCTGATGCGAATTCCTCCAAATCCGTAGAAACGGTATTGTCGAATCTGTCTGACTTGTTTGTATCACATATGGGTTTTTCAACATCTCTTGTCGTTTTGTCAACGGAAACAGAATCTTCGGATGATTTGTTGCTTTCATTATTCTTGGATTGTGATTTACTACTGTTAATCAGATGATAACTCGTTTCGTCTTGACTTTGTTTTTTCTTCTTCCTTTTTGCTAATGTACTCCGTGATTTTGATTCCATCGCATCATCATTAAAATTGGAAATCCAACTAGAATTTTGCAACGATTGAGCTTTTCTCATTACGGTCAGAATTATTTAATGTGTACAATGTTTATGTCTAACCAGTTGATCAAAGATACTTTTTCTTTTACCATATAATTATGAAATACTTTAAGCAGGTATACATTGTAATACTTTTGTCAATAAAGAAGAAATATTGAAAAGGGTTAAGTGGTTTAGAGATAACGATCCCTTAAATAGAACGGTATTTAATGTAAAGCGTGTTTGTGGCATAAGAGTAATTGCACCGTGTGAAGAGAAATATAATGAAGCAACGAAACATGTACTTATTCTTCGGTTTCAAATTTTATTTTAAAACGAAACGAAACATTACTTTCGTATTTTTCCTCATAATGTTTTTTTCGACAATAAAGCAAATAGCAACGTAATAATATAAACAATTCTATATATTTGTCTCGTATCTCTTATGGAGAAACATTTGACATTTAATTTAATCCAGTTTCCGTTCAATTACGTCCAACTTTTTAGAGGTTATATGACTCTTCAAACGCAGAGCATTCTTCAGATTCTCTCAATTCGCACACGAATTGATATGATTGGTCCGTATTTTCCTTCCGGTTAAATGCATCACTTAAAACTTCACGAATTCTATCACTTTTTAAAAAGTGCGTTTACACGTAACAATTTCTCCAGAAATTTTCCACATTTTTATACTTTATATGTTATAACTAATTTATGGATATTATAGAATTTAAAATTTACAAAATTGATTAGAATGATATTTCTGTATGTAATATATCTGCAATTCAATCGTGTAATAATGTAATCTATTTCGGAAAGGAAAGCTTGTATTGACATCGATAGTAACGGGTAGCAGGTGTTAAACTAAATATGGTCAAAGGTATAGGTGTTCGATCGATATATAGGGTTGTTCGGAAAGTCCGTAAGGTTTTTGGGAATAGTATTGCGGACTATCATTTCTAATTTACATTTTCCACTTTTTTTGTAAAGTTCTTCTCACTTTCCCAGTAACGTCATTATACCAGTTAAATAAAATTTCTCTTCTTTTGGTTACAAACTTCTACAACATACTGTTACCTATATGTAGTACTACCATTCATGCTAAAAGTTATTAAAACTATGAATACTACAATAAAATTAAATATACTTTGTAGATTACAGTCAAGTATATGTGGAAATTTCTATATTGCAATTTTAATCATAAAATGCCGTAATTTTGATAAAATAATATTTAAAACGAAATAAATTAATAAATGGAAGATTAAAGTTTTTTTTTAAATAATGTAGATATATGTACATATTCAAACACCACTTTTTCCATTAGTTAGTCCGTTCATTACATGTTTTTCATTGATTTCTTCATTATCTTTTTCTGCTTGTCTCGTCATTTCCTACAAAGTGTAATGGATTTTCCTAATTGAAAGGAAACATACGATCTTAGTGCATAAAACCTTGAATTACACTTACTATTTCAATAGCATTTTCATATTCCTGTTCACAATTTATTATTATTGTATCATTAATATCCGGAGTTAGATGTTTTGAATCTGGTTTTTCATCAGTTCTCACACTTGAACATTCAACTTCAATGTTAGTGTTTCTAAGAGACTTCATTTTCAATCTCAATTCTCTGTTTTTTGCCTCTATCACTTTTTCTCTACGTGTTTCTCTGTCAAGAAGCTGTTCATTCCAATAATGTAATTCCAATAAATGAAGTTAACATAATTAAACTTACCGCTGTAAATAAAAGCTTATCGTTTTTCTGATTAGTTGTTAGTGCTTCTGAGAATTCAAGTAGAAACGTTGTTCCCGTTTTATTAGCGACTGCAGCCAACTGTCCTTGCTCGTGAGGTCGTATGCATGTTAAAATTTCATCACAGACCTAGCATTTATTATTTTCAAGACATTGACAATATAAACATTTCATAAATTTAAAAAAAAACATACTTTTATACTGAGAATCGGAGAATCTTGCTGAACGAGTAAATCCCATACATCCAAAGTTCCATCCATTTTTATTAAGAAAAATACTGAAAATCTTGTTACACTCCATGCTCCACCCATTAAGAAATCTCTATGTCCACTAAAATGTCAGTTGAACACAATTTTTGCAACTATTGTTCATTAGAAGAAGCATATATTTAAATATATGAAATATAATTACGGTGTCCAAGCAATGCAAGATTCTTTACAGTCTTCAGACCATATCCTGGTTGTCCAATCGCCAATAGTAAAAAAATTCTTAACAAATGTTGGATTCCTTTCCAGTCCTATTACAGGTCCATACTGGGCTTTAAATTTTGTCGCAATCTTTTCCCCTGGAGTTTTACCTTTACGATTTCCTGATATCACTGTACCTAAGTATAAAAATATGTAAATGTAGAAAGTATACAGAATAAAAGAAACATCAAATAGACTTGATTTACCATTTTCAAGACCACACATGAATCGTGTACCCATTGATGGTTCAAACTGTAATGCAGTAATTCCAATCGCATTGTCAACATTTTGATCCTCGGGTTTAGATAAATCTATCACTAATGTTTCTGTAGGCGTTTGTAATTTTCTTGTATCCCACCACATTATCTAAAATTCAAGTAATCTTCTGCGTTATATCTATAACATAATTTTATTTTATGTTTCGCTTTACCTGCCCATCTTTCGAAGCACTAAAAAATTCAGTACCCGTTTTCGAATTTATCCACAAGACTTTATTGCATATGTCTCTATGACTAAATTCTAAAGAACTTATCTCAACTGGTTCTGGTCCTTTTCTAATGTCCCAGCAAGCTACTTGACCAGTCGTTAACCCACTGACTAATATATTACAATCTTTCGAATTATATTCCAATGATAAAATTGGACAGAATGGTTTCAACGTCATACACGGAGTATTTGGATTTTCTATAAATTTATTAAGCAAACCTGTTCAATTTTCGCACCAACTGCGAATGATTCTCCCTTAACTTACCCACATCCCAAATATATGAAACTGGATTATCGTTTGCTCTTTTAGTAAAATCAGTATTATAGTAACTAGCTGCAAAATAGTTTCCCTGATCCGGTGACCAAGAAAGATGCGTTATTTGTCTCTTCGTCGGCAAAACATCTCGATACACATTAACTGTACGCGAATATGCTCTTTGTGTTAATGAAACAGGTTCCATATAACTGAAGTATTGTTCATAGATATTACACGTATTATTTTGTAATATACAATGCTCCATTGACTGAAAATAACTTCTATTACTGTCGATATCAGTATAATTGTTGTAGACAGAAAACAATAGAAAAATTTAACTACAGGTAACAGTTGAAGCATTGTATGAATATATAATTCATCTTTTTCTATTTTACGCTTATATCTAACTACTTGTTCCGTGTCTTTTACGTTTAAATCTTTCGGCCAGCCGCCCTCAGCATGACACATACCGCTGTCTTTGAATGTTGCAGTATTTGTATTCACCTAAAGATATTAACAACAGATTGTTTTATATACTCATAAGAAATATTAGAACTTGTTATACCTCATGAGCGGAATATGTTTTCCCGCATTGAGTTCCATGAGATACAGGATTTACTTGAATATAGTTATGCATATACCCTGCATGTGGTTTAATATCAACTTCTATTTTTTGGTAATCTGAAAAGCTACAGTGCATACCAAATTGTGATCGTTTCTTTGCGTAAGTATACTGTAAATTCATTTTTCTTCGTATACTTCACTATAAATACGAATTTTCAATAAATATGACACTAGTTTTTATAAATCTACAATGAAGTGCTATACACTAATTACAGTCGCAAATTGATACAGTATTTATTTTACTCATGTTAAGAAATACACAAAAATAATAGACTGAAAGATTTGTATCACATGTGTGCTTTTAATAACTGCAGAGTTGCAGAGATCTGTATTTTCCTGTTACTATAGCAACATACATAAGTATATAGTTGTTAGCAATGCATAATTTGTTGTTCACCAAGGTATTTTTATCTTTTACACATCCGTCCTTACTAAAACTGGAATTTTTGGATTTAGACCCTGGCAAAGAATACAGATCATTTTATATATTTTTATATATTCTGGCTTTGCAGAATCAAAAGACACTGTAATGCTAGGAAGTATTTCTTCTGAAATAATATCAACCAAGTCTTTAACATATTGTATTTGCTGTAGCTGTTGTGTCATTTCAAAAAACGATAGCAATTGATTCCTGCTTGTGTATTGTATACACTGTACTTTTGAAATTCCTAAAAACAAAATAAAGTAGAATAATATACTACTGAAAATAGAGAATATAATTGTACCTTCAAAATATCTTGTATAAAAAAGGTTCCATATTCCATTTGACATCCATCCTGCCATATCTGAATCATTATAAATGAATGTTTTTTGTACATCTGATTTTCGAATTTGTAAGTTGTTAAATTTCGTTGTATTATATTTTTTCCATATGGAATTTAATTCAACATATATTTCTTTTATATTAGTCGAATCAAACATTTCTTTATCTTTGAGAAAGAAATATGAAAATTGAGATATAAATTTACTTAATAACATTATATTGTCAGTCTTGTGTACGACATTGTTTTGTATAGTAGTATCCTGCAATAGATGTGGAATAAATTTTTAACTCATTACTTTCTTAACATACCATAAGAATCACTCACCATTTTATTGAATTCTGTCAAAAATGTATTGAGCATTTTTTGTCGTTTTCCATTGTCAAGAGGTTTGTCTGAAAATTTAGTGTTCAGATACGTATGATAAGCTTTCAGTGGTTTAATTATGTCGCCAGGAATATTAAATGTATTAATACTGTCTATGACATCCATAGTTATGAAACTTTGTTTGTACACAACTTGTGAAGGTACAGTTCCATGTATTGGACATTTTGCATCCTCCTTATTAGAGAGTGTACTATTAGAAGATTGAGATGACAGTCTTTCTATTAAATTTTTTAATTCATTAGGAGATGCTGTACTAGATCTGTTATCAAATCTAAGACACTCAGTCTATGTAGAAAAAGTTATAACAATTAATATAGTTTCTTTACCTAATATCAATTAAGAAACAAATTAAAATATATAGCAATACAATTAAATTCAATTTTTATTAGCTAAGTACTTCGAAAACTTCATTTAAATAAGAATGTTTCTTATTCTTTTTTTTTTTTAAATTTTGTATAAAATCGGTATTGAAAGAACTATCAAAAGTGAATAAAAACAACTGTGGTAAACAGTTCGAATGTGTATTCTCTAAATACTACCTTTGTTATAGAACAACTAGATTTAGAATTATTATCCAACTTCTGGTTGATATTCTTATGTTTTTTAACTTCCGGTATAGTTTTAATATTTCGTTTGTTTATTGCAAGAAAATTTTTATTTCTGACGAACTTCGAATGTGCTGCAAGTTGTTTCGTACTGTTCTTTGTTTTGTCAGTATTTTTATTTTCATTCTTTGCTGCTACAGTTGGTAATTTGTTATTGCTTGTACTTAAAGTTTTATCTTCTTTTTTTCTGCCGTCACCTAATTTAATAACAAACGTATCAATGAAAATCAGTTTAATGTTAAGTATATTATCCTTTCATTAAATAATTACCAAATGCGTGAGGATTATAAATTTTTGACAAATTAGGTTGTTTTAAATGGTTCTTTTCTTTTATTACATTAAGGGATAACTTTTCTCGCAGTTGCTGTGTTTGCAGCAATGTTCTACTTATTCCAGCAGCAATTTCTTCAACTTCGATTTCGGACTTTCAAAGGAAAAGATGTAAATTAACACGATTTTATTATGAAAGACATATAAAAGACATATTAATTGCCTTACTTTGAAACAAGTACAAGCATTCGCAGCGTCCTCCTGTTTAACAATAATTTTTTTACACCACGGTTTTAAAGAAAATATTGCTTCCTCGCAATCAGATTTCAAGATATGTTTTACTTCTTCTGTAAATGCCAATGTCTGAAGCAGAAATTTATTCAATGCTAGAAGATCGTACGTTTGCTCCATTCTTGCAATCGAATCTTGGTGTTTCGGACGAGAACAAAGAGATAAAAGTAACGGTCAATAAAAAAAAAAGACGATTAATATTCGGATACATAATCTAGATAAATCAATACAGAAAATTAATTGTGTCACTCAAAGTGTTAATTGTGCTCGTTATTATATAGATCATATAGGTACCATATATTTCTAATATATTCAATTATTTTCTCTGATACATACGCTAAATTTATATGAAAATATATGTGTGTGGGATCAGGACCCCCAGATCCGTTATGAAGGGTTAGAAAACTAGGAAACGCAGAAGAGATCCATGACTATGGTTGTTAAGGCAGGAGCCGGTTAATCAAAGGATCTTAAGAACACATAGTTCCAATCCCGTCGCCTAGTTCCTCTTTTTCCCTAGATTCCTACAATTGGGAACTCGTCCGGGATGGGGGAACAACACCGACCACAGAAGAGACTACTTAACACTTTACCGTCCGGAAGCTTTATTAATCGGCTTTCCATTGCCAACGTTTGTCAACCGGGAGCCTATTATGGAATATTACTTGTCCTAACGACGTTATCTCACTCAATTGAGCCAGTTAGTTGGCAATGCTTATCAACATTATTAGTACGCGGGGCGGTAAGGTGTTAAGGATAACTTTCTTTTCTTGCTAGGAGTCATCTCATACCTAGTGTTTCTTTTTATATGGTTACTCGGTTGAACTCAGAACACTGAAGTTACTTCTACCTTAAATGTTCATTGAAACGGTCGTACCGTGGGTTATAAATGCTGTGTAAATGGAAATGTAATCATGAGCGACGATTGTTCGGAAAACTACGTTTTAAAAACTTCTACTTTATCATAGTAAACAGAATAGTTTCTAGTATTTGTGTATTCTTCGCGCGCAAGTATGTATATATATATATATATATGATGTAGTAAAAAAGAAAACAATGCTCTCTTAGAAAAATAAAACGCGATCAATAATTTTGCGGGAATCTCAGCTTAATAATTTTTCACAAATTATACCTTTACTGATCAACATTATGATATAAAGGTATCATGTGTAAACGTTGCAGTTTCCATAGGGCAAAAATTTCAATAAAAAAAAGGGCAAAAATTGCAATAATAAAAAATGGTCAAAAACAATACGAGTGGCACAAGTGTTTTGCTCCAAAATTGTGTTTCGATATACATACACAAGTAATTTCCGTATCCGAGATTTATGTAAAATACATTTTAAATCTAAAATATCTAAAATAATTGATTTCTTTTCAATTATATGCAATATATCACATCAGACAGTCGTATGGAGCATTGCATCCTGTACAAATTATGCCAATCGTATTATATAAAGCAATTACCCGAAACTAGAATTACAAATGTTTTTACTTCTTTTGGAGACACGTTTTCATTCTCGAGCATTGTTGCATCGTCAAAAACAACGGAAACATTTGTAACTATAGTTTCAAGTAACTCGTCCAAGACGTATAATATATAAACGAACCCTGTGTAAAACTGCAATACTTAACAGTTAATTGTACACATTTAAAAGTTGATTAAAAACTTATGTCTGAAGTTAACAAACTGGCGATGTGTGAGTAAGAAGTCTCATATAAATTAACCTTTTGCAGATAAATACCGACAAAAATGAACTATATTGAATTTCCTGCGTATATGAAAAACTGTCGCTATTGGTGCAGACCACTACAAGGTAGGTAGACTGAACTACGTGGCACCCAAAAGGTACTGTCAGATGAGTGAAACTGTAAACTCTGTGACATAATGTGAATTATTATTTATACCTATTTTGCAGTAGTTTGTCATTTTTAAGCGACATTCAACATTATATGTAAAAAATTAATGCGGTCACTTGGTGGCATTCATCCGCAAAGGGTTTACATCTTTTAAGTAGAATCATGAAGTTTATCAACTGCAAATAGAAATGGAAAATTATTTGATTCATTTTTTAATGATATAACTTTTATAATTCGTCTTTCCTTGGCACATCATCATCCTCATCTTCTTCTTGAGCCTGTAAAAAAAAATTTCCGTTTTTGAGATCAGTTCGCGGTAACATAACCTACTGCCGTTTAGAAAGCATACGAACTTCCTCTGCAGCTCGACTGATAGCACCACCAGACTCAACAAATTTGGAAAGTCCCTCGAGTGTTCTATCACCGGTACATTCGATAGCCTAAAAATATTTAATTTATTAATAATCGTTCTACAGTAATTAAAGATTTAATATAATTTAACTTTGAAGTGCTTACTTCGTTAGTTTCTTTCTTATAAAGGATAATTGTTGGGTAGGTCATAACATTCACATCTTCCAATTCATTTGCAGTAGCATCCATTTTCGCTATAACTATGTCTTCACTGTCCTTGAATTTTTCTCCTAGCTAAAAGTATATGAAGGTAAATTGATAAATTTCTATTGAAATTTTTGTTCCGTTTGAAGGTCACAGAAAACAATATTTGGATGATACATACTGCTTCGTAAGTAGGAACCAGTTGTTGACAGTGTCCACACCATGGAGCGTAAAATTCAACTAAAACGTCCTTCTTCTTATCAAATGCAACTTCATGGAAGTTAGTACCAACAAGAACTTTCACGGGGTTTTTGTCCCAATCTTCGGGCAAGTCTTGTGTAAGTAAATGTCTCTTCAGTTTCCCTTCAACGAAAGCAGTGACGAATTCTAAAATATTTTCGCTGGATATTTCGGGATTTTCTGGCCTGTACTTAGACATATCCTTTTCGAGCTTGATAATACGCATGACAGGTACTTCGGACTTCTTCATGCCAAAGTATTCTAAGATGCGTTCGTGATCAGACTCATCGGCATTAATGGTAACGAATAAGACCTGTGAAACAATTTTATAATAATACGTTATTATCATACATTTGTTAACGTTTAACCCGATTTTTTTATTTCTATACAGTCCATTTTTATACGCACCTCTCCACGGAATTTCCTTGCTGGTTCCTGAATCTGTTTTACATATTCCTCAAAGTGACCAGCTTCCTTACTAAGGAATATAAGAAGATGGCTCTTGATGTCACCACTGAAAATCTTTTGCGCTGTATCTTGACTAAATTCGACAACTAAAGGCAGTGCATGTATAAAGATAAAGTTTTGGAGTTTCTTGACATCAAGCTCTTCAGTAAATTCGTTTGTGCCTTCGTCAAACTAAAATTAAAATCAATTAAGTAAAATCTTCACAAAGAAGAAAACATATACACAAAGAAATATAAAATAAAATGTTAAGTGTCTACCTTCTTGAATAAAACCACTTTACCATCTTCCACATTATATTCCTTCATAACTTCCTCGCTGCTGGTGACAGCAAATCCATGATCATCAATGGTATTTGCAACTTCCATAAATACTTTTGCTCCATCTGACTCTGCATCCTGTTACAACATATATAACACAGCAGACATTAATACAAGTTCACGTACAATAAGTAATTATTTTTGATAAAATAAGTAACATAATCAAGACCTTAAAGAATCCAACAATTGCAACATTGTGTGCTTTGATAAATGATTTAGCTTCGTCGACCGTTGGTAAATCTTTAGCAGCTGGACCACTCTTCTTTGTTACCCAGTTTATAATATCATCAGCTTTACGACCACCGTTGTAACCAATAGCATTACCCTTGCGGTAGAATTTAAGGGTGGGATATCCTTTAACATCATGCTTCTCAGCTAACTCTGTTTCCACAGTCGCATCAACCTTAGCTAACTTTACAGGAGAACCAATTTCCTCTAATTTCATTGCTGCTTTGGCATATTCCGGAGCCAAGGCTTTGCAATGTCCACACCACGGAGCATCTACAGGTTACAGAAAATAGAAAGTTATTGCATCATAACAAATTCATGATAAATTCAATGATATGAAAAAAAATAAAAATTTTCCAAAAAACTTATTACCACAATTTCGTTTAATATACACATTTATGAAAGTAATAAACAGACGCGTAACATTTTTCTTTTCAGTAAGTTATAAATCATAAATTATTGTAATGAACAATAAACAACATAACATATTGCACAAAACGTGAAATTTATTAGTAAGTGTAGGGGCTGAAAAGTTTAATACTGAAACAAGTACCACGCAGAACATTTCGATAATTCATAGTTAAATAGGAAATCCGAATATTGTCAACAAGTGGCATAATCTTAGAAACCGGCTTCCAAATGATGACGTGTAAGGGACCGAGCATCTGGATCAGCTTCGGTCAAACTGTAGATGTGCGTACAAAATCGGCGAACGAAATTACGAACATCTGAATATAATTAAAAGATACCTTTAATGACAAACAAACGACACGCTACTTACAAAATTCGACGAGCATATAATCATTTTGCTCGATAGCTTCTTCAATATTATCTTTCGTCAGCACTAACACGGCATCCTCGGTTTCAATTTTCGCGAGAGTAGCGGCGACGGAGAATATTACTAAAAATACCAGCGTACAAAACTTCATTTTTCAAACGAAAATAACACGATTGCTCACTGAATTATATGTCGACACGCAGGAAGAATTGGCCGATCGTAACGAGAAAAGACTAAACCTGCCGTTACGGTAGTGGGATCGAAGAAGATACCGACACAATCCGCTGAAGAACACGAACGAAGTGATCAAGTACAATGATGCACAGAACTATACAGTCGGTAGATCGTGGTTAATGCGTGGCATCACATTCATCGTGGTAACCGCTGATTGGCCGGCGGAACACTTGAGGATTTAGTAGGATGTCAACCTGAGATTATGTAGTGTAATAAGGGGTCAAGATATTTTATTTTTCAATGATAAATGCGATTTTCACGTTTCTTAAGAAACCCTCGAGTATTCGACACTTTTTTTTCTAGAAACGTGAATAGCATTCCAAGATAATTTTTTGTTTTGAATTCTATGCAAACTGGTATTATGATCACATGCAGTGGCGAAGGCACAGTGTAACGGTACTTGTTTGCATTATTTCAAAATACTATGTCCTTTTGAAGTAAGGTGTAAACCGTAATGACTAATAAATTATAAATGGAATGTATATAGGTTATAAAATGACTTTCATTAAGAAGTGACAAATTGTAAATATAAAAATGTGTAATTGAGAATAAGAAAATTAATAAAAATTTGGATAGTTTGTGGCCATTGTTTTGATTTGTTGTTGGCTCTGTTATACACATTTCCTACATTTATGTTTTAATTTTATTAATGAAAAAATTTAATTACTTTAAAATATATATAATATGTGGTATGCAATGTATATTCGAAATTTGTTCCGCATTTTTACAAACAGCATTCTTCTTAAATTAAAAAATACATATGCATGTAATAATATAAAAATTTGTTTATATAATATCATTTTTATGTATATGAAGAGTGTATTTTATAAGTGACAAATTTCTAGCTTCAAAATATTTTAATCAAAATAAACAATGATTCATAATTAAAGTAAATTTTTTGTGTAAAACACGTGTCATAATACATTACAATTATAACTATAGGAAAATATTGCATCGATAACAGAAATTGTAGACGAAAAATCTTTTTAATAGTAGTTTTGATATACGCATGTGACGCGCGGCAACATTTTTTATATCTTTTAAACTTAAATTAGAAAATAAAATTCTAATATCTTTTACAAGCTTAAATGCTGGCATAATTTTTATTTCTTATTTTCCCATAATTATTGTTAAAAATACGGCATTTATGTTAATCTGTGATATCTTTAAAGTCAATTCGAAACGCACTTAAAACCACCGAAAGTAATTGTAAAATTTGTTAGAGATGAGGCATATTTTAATCTATAATAATACATTATGTAAGTGCAGTTAAAATATAAGTCCCTGAAAGAAATGTGTATGCATAAGTCGTAGTTGTGCACAAACGGTAAACCTGTCATATTTCAGTAATTTTGGTCTCAGTTAAGTGGGTATAATGCATGGATACCCTATTTAATGATATATAATCATTTCCTACCTGTAAATGTGTACTTGTATAGTTAGTGAACACATATTTTTTCATAGTGCATGTATATTTAATTGGATGTAAAAATAATTTATTTATTTAATCTTCCTTCCACATACCATTATGATAAAACAGTAATTTCACTATTTTTTGCTTTATTTAGGAAAGATTGTTGGGAAACATATTCTGTTTCATTCAATAATTTAAAAGAAATCATTGGAAAGTCAGAACATTTGTGACGTTAACATTGTTTATATATATTAGTGACATTCATTATTAAAAATGACACTATATAAAGTGACATCAGAAATATTCACAGAAAATAAGAATTCTTTTGTAACATTAAACAATGGCAGTGAGTGTTGCTTTTCATATAGTAATGTACTGATTAAATCATATTTTTATATAATTTTACTACAAAATATATGTTAATTATATATATATTTATAATTGTATTTTTTAGCTGCAATATCCTGCTTCATCTTTAGGTATCCATCCTATATGCTTAAACCAAACTGTGCTAACAACATTATAACACATGACAGTGATGACGATTTAGATGTAGATAGGCAAAAAGAAGGAAAATTACTAATAGGTATAAATTAAATTTTAAGCTATTATATAATATCTGAAATTATAAGTAAATATACAAATATGCTTTTAGAACATTATACATCTACAAAACTACAACATGTTGGATTGCAAGTATGGCGAGGTGCTTTATTGCTAGCCGACTACATATTGTCCAACCCAGATTTATTTAAAAATAAAACAGTTTTAGAATTAGGTGCTGGAGTAGGCTTAACTAGCATAGTAGCAAGTTTTTTGGCTAAGGAAGTAATTTGTACAGGTAATAATAGGAAATGAAAACTATAATACTGATAAAATTATAAATCATGATCATACGTACAGTTCTCATTGCTGAGGCTTTCGGGTGTAAGCCGTGTCGTTGTGGGGTCGAAAATACATTGATACTGGTGTGTGTCTTAGAGCCCTTGATGAAGCTAGCTGCATTGCTTGTAAAACGTTGGGAAAACAATTCCACAAGGACATGGCTTACACCCGAAAGCCTCAACAGTGAGAACTGTACAATGCCGGGCCATGAAAGCCTCAAATCTCTGACATCATACATACTGAATACTATATTGATATTCTTTGTCTTAGATGTTGACGTAGAAGGAATTTTAAGATTGATACGTAGGAATTTTTTGAGAAACAATGATTATGTTAGGTCTAGAATTTATGTTAAAGAACTAGACTTTTTAAATGTAACATGGCCAACGTTCTATGAAAAAAGAATGAAGGAAGCAACAATTATTTTGGCTGCAGATGGTAAGCTATAGTTGAATGCAACTTATATTAAAACTTTAGTCAAGTTTATAATTATGTGGTATGTCTTTCTTTTCAGTAATTTATGATGAAAACATAACAGAAGGATTTGTTCAAACGTTAAAGAAACTTTTAAATTCAGAAGTTCCAAAGGTAGTCTATATTGCTTTAGAGAAAAGGTATGTCTTCACTACAGCCAATATGGATACTACTGCTCCGATGTATGAAGAATTTTTAAAACGCATTGAAACAGAAAAACAGAACTGGCACATCGAGTATATTAAAATAGACTTTCCACGATATTTCAAGTATGATAGATTAAAGCAAATGATACTTATGAAAATAGAAAATAAATTAAGTGACTAATCTAATGTAATATATAATAATTAGAAAATAATTGACGAAATCATCCTGAATATCTATATTACAATATAATTGACAGTAAAAATATATACACGTATATTAATCGGTATATAATTTGTAACAGTATTAAGTAAACAAATTAACAGTATTATAGAAAATCAAATCGACTCAGTGGTATAAGTTAGAATTACAAATCGTAACTCTGTAAAAAGATGTATGTATTTAGCGGTAAAAATTCTTTTGCATATGATCAATACTGTTATTGATTTTGATTTGAAAAAAAAAAAAAACATTCGATTATTATAATCAACTACTTATATGTACACATGTAAATACTACATTCAGTCAAAAATGGATACTCACTATTATTAAATTGGAAAATTTTGCTAATAAAAGTACCTCCATCTATAATTATTCACAGAGTTAAACTCCTTTCGTAACGGTACTATTACGTTTAAAACGCTAAAAAAAATGTTTAACCACAGTAAATAAAAATATGTATGATTTTGATCATGTCCATGTGTTTATTGTAGTTTGTTTATTTACAACCTAGCATAAGTAATATTAATGGACAGTGATTAAGAGTCGTTCGAAGAGAACAACGTTTCCTCGTAAATAAATATTTACTACAAGCTTAAGCGAGATTAGAAAATTTCGTCTAATTGAATTACAATAAAACATCACGTGTATTTACGTACGGGAATGTAAATGTTTCTTCGAACGACCATCGGCAGTAGAGGTGTGTATATTACACGCAGAATAAGTTCGTCGTAATATTACATACTAAATTTTATCGACAAGTTCATCCGAGAGAATGACAATCGGCGTGATATTATTTTGCTAAATAAAAATCATAAAGAGATTTAACACATTACAAAATGAGTACAAATACTCAACTTAACAGTTACAAATTAGCGACAGTCACTCTCATATTCAGATTCCCTGGCTTTTTAAAGGCACTTCTTTATAGCTACTTATTCCGTATTTTGGGTAAAACTTATAATTTACAGCCTCAGTTTATTAAATTGAGTTCACAAGAAATATTTGAAGTGATCGCATAAATATTCAAGGACCCGCCATTCAAGAGATTGCGTGATAGCTTTTCAATTTTATAACAACCTCGGATGTTAATGAATTCATCTACAAATCTAATTGATAATTTAAATTAATATTATGTAGGAAGTACAACTGTTTTACCATGTAAAAGAATAATCTATTACTTCTAATTACGAATTTACTGGAGCGATTCAGTGTTACCTCATGTTATTTCACAAATAGTAATTACATGTAAATTTTAATATATTATTTTTTGCTATTTTCACGGCTGTTCTCTTGATTTGGGTTTTGTTATTCGAAACATTTCTACATTTTACAATTAATGAAAAACAGAAGTATACGAGGCAATATGATTTTTGTACATTACTAAGCAATTAATTTCAGAGAATTGAAAAATAAAGTGCCACTGACTAGACCAAAAAAAAACAGGTTATATTATATTTCCGCGAAATAAAATTTTTTTCGATTACGTATACTCGAATTCTTCTTTGATATTTCATTGTGACGACGTTTTCAACAAAGATCATAAATTATACAAGTTCAGTTGATCTGAAAATTTGTTACTTCTGTAATTTTTATATTAAATTTCGCGAATTCGTAGAAAATTCATTTATCAGCTAGAGCAGTGATTATCAAGTGTTACCTTAATATCAATCAATCTATTCGGAATTATATCTTTGCAACAAATACTGTACAAAAAAAACGTACAATTAGCATAGTGCGACGAGTGTGTAACATTTAACTAATAACTATTTCCATTTTGGGGTGGTTTTTGGAGAACAGAACCACTATTAGGTATTGAATCCAAAACCAATTTCCTTCTATGATATTCGGTGGTCGCACTTTCACTAGCCATCGATTTTCGGCGTAAAGGCGTTGTATTCTCTAAAGTTTGAATTATCGAGTTTGTACTTTTACGCCGTGTGGGCAAATCATTGTTTTGCCTTTGTCCCGTCTCATTCTGATTGGACGTCCCATTGGACATCGAGACGTTCGATGGCGTTTTGCTGTTTACAGTACTCGTCACGCACACCGTGGAAGCAGTTTTATTTGCGTTGCTTTGCACCGAAGTGAATGACCCGGTATTTTTATTAACAGAGCTTTGAATTGTATTATGATTTACCGACTTGTTCGACGACGTGGTTATCATGCTAGCATGTTTACTAACATTGTTGTGGATAGACACCGTCGTTTTTACATTTTGCGAATTCGGAGAGCCAAGCGGTAATGATGTTTTTCGCCTCGCATTAGAACTTCCCCCGTCGTTATTGAAATTTACTTTAGTACTTGCACCACTGTGTTTAGTAACATCCGTAGACGCATGACAACCGGAACTAATCCATTTATCAACCTGAGCCTCGTGTGATTTCTGTAAAACCTTTCGAATATCACTGTTTTCACCACCTTCTTTCATAATCTCTTGTAACTTCTGAATCGTTTGATATAAAATCACAGGGCTAATTAGACCGAAATCAAACAAACTACACATATGCAGAACGAAATTACGATACAAATTTTTCATGAGCAATTCCTTCCCTTTAGTTTCTAAAAACATTTGGCAAGCTAGTGGTATTTGGCAGTCTCCCACGTAACCGTGTTTCATCACGTGTAAATTCCACATTTTCATCAGTTCTTTCTCCCCCTCGTTCACGTCCGTGAAGTCATCGATCATCATCATAGTTTTTGTTTGCAACCATTTCGGATCGTTTTCTCCTTCAGAATCAATATCCATTTCTTTCGGATATATGGGTAAACACGTCACAGTATGATGATACAACCTATACATGTATAAAAAAAAAACAAACGTTTTGTAAGATGCATTCTACCATATAGCCAAGGATATTCACGCATCTTAGCTGAACGAATGTACCTATTGTGTCCTGTAATGTACGGTCTTTGGTTTTCATATTCATTTTCATCGAGTTCCAGAAACTCAGAAAGACTCGGTTTTGTCCTCTTCGGACGACATACTAATATATTCGTTACACTTGTGCGTCTCGTTGGTCCTGTTCTCGAGAAAGCTACGTTTGAAGGTTGCGATATCAATTCGTGAGGACTACCTGCGTATGAACCATCATAGCATTCATTTATTGCTACATCTATACGAGCACCTTGTGGTATCGGCTATGGAAATGAATATAATTTATTTCACGACGTTCGATCGTTCGAATATTTCAACATTAATGAACTTACCACGTATGTGAATGTAAATCGCGAATGACACAATTTTAAGTGCTTCAAAAGGGAATAGAGTTTCCCGCAATCTAACGAGCACCATGGACAATGCAAATCTTCGCAGGCTTCTGTTTGCTGACGACTATTATTATTATACAAAAATTGATAAACTATTTGCTGTGTACTCATCGAATTATCTGTTTTTTCATTAGATGTTACCATTCTCGAAGGATTAAGAGGACTAGCTGTTGGCAGTGTAGTATTGTTATTATTATGATTACTATTATTATTGTTATGATTAATATTATTGTTATTGTTATTTGTGGAAGAACGTTCTAGAGCAGCTGAAAATGATCCAATATATTAATATTTTATTTTTTTCTTTCCAACCAAATATCATTTTATAAGAAATATAGAAAACTTACTGTTTCCCGATCTGTTTTCTTTGTTATCGCCATTTGGTACTGGATGTATCGGAGCTGGCCTATCCACCAAACCGTTGCTCGGTTCGGTGGTCCAATTAAGTCTAAATTTCAATGTTGGTCCCTTGCTAAATACTTCGAAAGGACCACACTCCTTGATATCAGGTACAGACTCCCAAGAGCTGTGCTTCTTTGGGCTAGATCGTACATTGGTTTGTACTTCCTGCAAACCTAATTCATAATCGCCGTCTGTCAACAAACATCGATTATGTTTATCGTACACTATGAGTTCAGAACCGTACAATTTTACTTCTTCTCCTCCAGTTTTAATCGAGCCTGTGGAGGATTTACGACGTTTTTGTGCTGGTTCTGAAAACAGAGAAAGAACTATGTACATTAAATAATGATACTTTTTCGATCCGATATCTATACCGCAAATGTTTACAAACCGTCTAAATCACAACTATGCATAAGGCAGCCAGTACTGGATGTACAATAAACTCTAAGTAAAAGCATGTAAGTCTTTGCTACGTGACCATTGTTCAAGCTAAAAGATTCATTGGGTATGGATATAGTAGGTGCTTTTGGCGGAGGTTGATTCTCGCATGGATTTATTGGAACTTCGCTCGTACCGACAGAAACCTGAAGCAGTAAACAGTTATGTTGCGACAATGTCCAACATAATCAATTTTTCCTTTATTTTTGACTAAACAGAGAATCGCGCAAACTATACTTACCTGCATAATTGGTGAACTCACATCCTTCCGCTTCTTATGGCAAATTTTCAATAATAATGTTTCTACCTTTACAGGATCTTGGGGTACATCAGCTGCAACGACATTATCATTATTATATATAAAAAAAAATTTAACTCGTGCATCTTAAACGTTGAATATGTTGTCTGTTAAAGGAAAACTTGAAACAGAGTGTTTCTTTTACATAAATTTACCTTTCTTGTCATAGAAACCCAGAAAAGTAAGAGTCATATATCCACGGACACCTGGATTATCCTCTTGATTCTTCTTTGACATTAACTTTTCCAACATCGTGTCAATTTTAAATCCTCGTCGAGCCTTATGACTTCTAGACATACGTTGCCTCATGTAAGTTAAATTTCTATACAGAAATATTGGCTAAAAAGAATTATACGAACGTCAATAATTTTATACGTATTTCACTTTTATAAAAACACACATATTTCAATGTAAATATGCAAAAACTTGAGAAACTGAAGTGAAAAACGTATTTTTAGAAACAATATTATAACGTAAATTTATAAAATAACAAATCTGTATACCTACTATGTTAAGCATTAAAAGTAAACATAAAAAGTTTTAAATGTATATTTGTATACACTTTATCATCACATGTTATAGTACCATACATAATCACAAACGCACCACTAGGACAGTTTACATGTATTTTGTAATAATCCATCAAAAATTTGATACAAAAAAATGTATCAAAATATATATGTATATCCGTTTGTTAATTATTACAAAACTTCATTATTCTATTTATTATATATTTTGTATTACGATTACATATCAACATGTTCAATTAACACTTTGAGGACACGTTTCATCACAAATAATCAGTAATTTATGTAAAATATAATGTAAAAATAGATTAATTTCTCTTTACTCACGGAGATTTGGTTTCTTGTGCGTAGAAATCGATAAATCTGGGTAGGTTCTGAAAAATAGTAAAACTTATGTAGTAGGGGATAAAAAATATTAAAAGAATTGTATTCCTAACTTTGAAAATATACCAAAATTGAATTATAAAAGATATGTAGTTCTCTTGAATGCCCCTAGATGGCTCAGAGGTTGAACCTTTCTCAAAAGTGAAATGGTTCAAACAGTAGTTTAAAAGATGAAGTCTCATATCATCTCATACTGAAAAATTGATCTTTCCAGTTCAAATGGGATGTGATGATTGGGTAATTCTCGTTTTTATATGAGACGCCTGCATGCTCTTAATTTTGTTACGCTTAAGCAGGTTAAACCCTTCTGATCCCAATTTTTTAAAAATTATCAAACAGAAAAATGTCAAATCCCCTCCCTATTCCTCCCTTAGCCTACAGTTAGGTTACCCTGAACTTAGCCTGCACTGTGGAATTACATGGATAAAAAAATTCTAAACAAAACAAATATTGTGGATTAACATCGCGATTGCACAGTTCTGTAAAAAAAAATCCTAATGGACGAGTAGTGTGGGGTTAACACCACGTTTAACATTACGTGCAGAAGAAACATTCAAAAACGATCATTTTAATTGAATAAAACATAACTCTAGTGTAATATTATTCAAAGTATACTACTGGATGGAACATTTTCGAATATCAAATATATGTACATTGCAAGGAGAACATTGAACGATGGTTACAAATGAATTTAAATCTCTTTTCAACCTACAGAAGCTTTTCCATTTATTCAAAATAAGGTTTCTTTGACAGTAAAATTTTCCAATTGAGAATGCATTTAACACAGAAAAGGAATGACAGGTGTCCCATGCGGATTAAAGTAAAGGAGGGAGCGAAGAGAACCGACGCGCGCTTCGGCGCTCCGTACGTTTTCAACCAAAGGGGTTATGTATGATCACTTCCAACATTTGTAATAAACATTCGTGAAAGGAAAGGGATGTTAACTACATCAACCTTAAGAGTTTAGATACTGATATTTCATCGACTTCTAGGAGTGTGTGTGCGAAAGAAAAGTGATATCTGTAGATGCTTACTTTCGAAGGCTTGTAGAAATAGCTCGTGATCTGCTTGTATCTGATCCATTCGGGGACCCTTCTGTCCTTCCAATTCTTTCTCCCGCTTTTTCGGCGGCATTTTCACGCGATTCGTTGTCGAATATCCCACGAAAACTTACTTTTGTCACGTGAAAATATAATGACAACACCCGCCCCGCGCGAAATCTGCGGCGCCTAGCCTGCAACTGAAGCGCACCCTTATAACGATATTAGTAACTAGGCCTAACCAATTATTCGTTATCAGTGGACGCCGCGGCAAATGTAAATATCGGTTCTTTTACGGCACCAGACAAATTTTCATGGATAAATAACTTATTGTTGTAGCATTTAGAACATGAATGCCATTGAAGTTACATAATGTGACTACTACAAAGAAGTCATATAAACAGAAAACATAAAAATTTGTTATGGTCACATGTATATAATTGTACAGTCTTTAAAATTTAATTCTTGTAAACTTGTTTGTGCTTGAATAATCTTTATTGAAGATGAATCACAATAACAAGTATTTATGAGTTAAAATAATCATATTTCGAAATTACAGTCAAATATGAAAAAATAAAATTTACTTGATGGAACAAAAATATCCGTAGATAATAAAGAAAATAAGATCCCGTAATGTTACTGGCATATGAAAAAGTATAATGTCGAATATATATAGAAAATTGTCCTATAAACATGTGAATACATAGATATATTGTGTAGCGATATCTAATTAATTTTATATACATTTGCATGATTTTTAAATTCATTACTTTTCCTTTAAATTGGTACGGTTGGTAATTACATTTTAATTTAACTCTCAAGCCTCTCAAGATAAGAATACCCATTGATAACCATGTGAGAAAGTTACATGCGGATGTGTGCGGATGAAAGAGTTGAAGCAAAAGCGGTGTGAATGAATTACGTGTTTTTAATAATCTAATTATGTTTCTTATATGTAGATAACATTATAAATAAATAGTGAATTCAGGAAACGATTGGTTTTATGCATTAACGCATGGTGAATAGTATTTTATACTTTCATAAGATGGTGTAAAAGACATTTAATGAAATTTGAATAACCTTAATATAATATTAGTTTAAGATAAGATGCAACGTAACATATTTCGTACGCTGAATATCCAATTTGTACAAAAACGTTTCTTCAAAAAAGACCAAGTAAGAGTTAGATTCGCACCCAGTCCAACTGGTATGTAATATGGTTAATTCTTTTAATATCGTACAATCCTATATAGATAAATATTATTATTATTTATCAGGTCATCCCATGAGTTATGCAGAGTTTCTGCGGATTGAAGTTTAAAAACAGTAAAATTCAACATGCTCATCGGTTATTTGTTTACTGCACGTAGTATCTTAAATGGGGGTCTGCAGACAATATTTTAGCAAAAGATTGTAGCATAGATTATTTCTGTCAACTGTTATAAACATTTCAAACGAATAGAATGAAGGAACATATTTTAATGTGTTATATGATTTTAACAAAGGAAATAACACAAGTTATTAGATAATGAAAATCATATCCTCTGTATATGGAGAAATTACATTAGTCAGTGCCAAAGATGGTTCAAGAAATTTCACACAGGTAACCATAGATTCCAGAATGAATCGTATGTGGAGAGGCGTAATGAGATAATCTATACATAGATAGACATTTTATAGGTGTTTATTAAAGAAAAGTTAACATTAATAGTTACAGAATAGGCTCAAATATTAAAAATGTATTATTCGTTAATTATTAACAAAAAGTTATATATTCTTATGTCATGTATATGTATTGAAAAAACTACATTACTTATGGGATGCCCTAATATTTTAATTAATTAAATGATATTAATCTTGCTTATTAATGATCTCGTAGGATTATTGCACTTAGGAGGTCTGAGAACTGCTTTATATAATTACTTATTTGCACGGGCTAATAATGGCACATTTATCTTACGAATCGAAGATACAGACCAAAGTAGATGTATACCTGATGCAATGGAAAAGCTTCAGAAGGATTTACTATGGTCTGGAATTATACCTGATGAGGATCCAATAAGAGGTGGGCCTGCTGGGCCCTACATGCAATCAAAACGGCTTGATTTATACAAGTATGATTAATGTTCCTTCTTCAATTAGGAATATGCATTGAAATCTTATTTCACAATAAAAAACAGAGTAATATAGTAGAAACAATAGAATTGTACTGTATAGAGTAACATAGTAATTCTTACAGTCTGTTTCGGAAGTTGAGTAGAAATATCATTAAAATCTCTTTAACATTACATTTATAGAATAAGTGTGTTTTAAAAATACAGAGGTTCTTGTTACATTTATATGTAAAATAATATACTATTTTGTATAGTAATAAATTTGTCAAATAGGTAAAGAAAATACATAATTCTGGATTAGTATCATAACAAAGAAATAGTAATTATCTTTTGTGTTACAACATATAGGGGTAAGGCAACTGAAAAAGAAAAACACATTTCCCTGTCCAAACTGTATTTTGCTGTAATGATGCTATGAAGTTAGTGGTATAATTTTAAGAAAGCACTATTACTTATATGGATCAGATAAATAAATCTAACAAAAGTTATTAAGTAGCTTGTTTCCATTATTCAAAGAAATGGTATGTAAATTGGACATTTTTTTACTCTATTCGAGCTGCCTTACCACTTTGGTAAACACTTGAGTAAATCAACTTATGATGTTTACAATTACTATGTAAATACGAGTAAAGAATAAAGATACATAACACGCATACTATTCAAATAGTAAATTATACTAAAATTTGACTTGCTTTTTTTTAACTTGAATTATTGATATTTTTAATATAATACGAAGATCTTAATGTACCACTGATTAAATTACAGAGAGCACGTACACAAACTTTTAAGTAATGAATCTGCATATTACTGTTTCTGCACAGAAAGCAGACTGCAGTTATTGCGAAGGGAAGCTATGAAGTGTAGACAGATACCTAAGTATGATAACAGATGTCGACATTTCAGTAATGATGAAGTGAAAGAGAAGCTCAATAATGGACAACCATACTGTATCAGATTTAAAGTACTATACAAACAGATTGATACTATTTTAATAAATTGTATATTGCAAACGATGTTTCTTTTAATCTTTGTAGTTATCTTCTGTGCCTGAAGGCTTCGATGATATGATATATGGTAAAATAGTCCATGATATTGCACAAACCGAAGGAGATCCAATTATTATTAAATCAGACGGTTATCCAACTTATCATTTTGCAAATGTTGTCGACGATCATTTTATGGAGATAACCCATGTCTTGCGAGGAATCGAATGGCAGATATCTACGCCTAAACACCTAATGATGTACAAGTAAGTTTCAGCACATAAAATTTCTACTATCTGCATTATTGCGATTTATATTGCAGTACAATGTTTGTATATAAAGTATAAATACTTACACATTGTATTTATTTTTTGTGATCAATCTTAATATAAAACGCAGTAAAAAACTATTCCAGTAAATAGTTACGTTTTTGCTTCAATGGCAGAAGTAATACATTATTTTCAAAATGTAAGCAATAATACATAAATGTTAATTTACGTATTATTGTTTAAATGTCAATATTGTATTGTATACATTAATATTTGTTTACAAATAATTACATTCTTACAGAGCATTTAATTGGATACCTCCAAAGTATGGACATTTACCTTTAATATTAAATTCTGATGGAACAAAATTATCAAAGAGACAGAACGATATACACATTGAGTTTCTTAGAAAAGAAGGGGTTTTTCCATTGGCAGTCATAAATTATGTTATACATGCTGGTGGTGGCTTCGACAATAAAGGAGGTCGTGTATATATTCACAGCTATGAAGAATTGATTAAACAAGTGAATATTTTTATGTTGTGTGTTTATTACAGAACTAATGATATTTATTAATTGTTTAAGATATATTGTTTACATTCTTTATTTTCTTTTCGTATATTAAATCTCTATATTTTTCAGTTCAATATCTCGGATATAAAAACAAGCTCTAACAAACTTATGCCTGAAAAGTTGTTACACTTTAATAAATTAGAAATTTCAAAATTACTGACAAACGAGAGGAATAACAGATTCTTTGTTCAAAGAATTGAAAAACTAGTCACAGATGCATTCCCAGACAGGCGTGTACATTTCTCGTAAACATTTGTCTTATGTTATTTAAAGCTTTCTTGTAATTCGAAAATTATTTTAGGAAAACTGATGGAAGCTTACAATTAGACGAGCATCATATACTTTCAATATTGAAGTGGGGATGTGCTAGAATATCTAAATTAAGTGACCTTGTGTCTCCACAGTTAGCTTTTTTATGGACAATACCATTAACTACACCCAATGTCACAGAATTAGGATGCCTAGGTATGAATGTTACATATAATAAATACTTTTTTTTTCATATTTAAAGCCATTATTTCTTGTTACAGATGTGTTGAAAATATTAAGCATGAAATTAATCGAAATCGACATACAGAATTTTAACAAGGCATGGATTAATAGTTACCTTTATGAGTTAGCTGAGGAACATGAAATTCCAATTCCAACACTGATGAATGTTTTACGTGATATTCTTAGCGGTTTAAAGGTGACTTTGGATTCATATTAAAATAATCTTTAATTACTTTCTCTAATATACGATATCATATATTCAGGAGGGTCCACCCGTAGCCGAGATGATCGAAATTCTTGGAAAAGACAGTACACTGCTAAGGATAAACCGTTGTATTTCTTACAGAGAACCCTGTGATCCAATACATTTGTAAGTTCATAATTTATATCTGACTTTAAGAATAATTCTATGAAGTATATATGTTTATTAAACAAACTATTTCGATCTTGAAGTTAATAACAATTATTTACTATTTATACATGGTTTATGTGAAAAGTTCTTGAAATGAAGTGGAAAGACAACTTATATCATTTTTTCAATATTTTTATGTTTCAATATAATCTCCTTTAACATAAACACACTTGGACCAACGATATCCCAATGTTATAATTATAGATCAACGTTCTAAACATCCTTGAGAATCTTGCATTCAAATTCGTTTTTAATTAATTGTTAAGAGACGTGGCGTATTCTGACTTTATATGTTACAATTATTCATGTAACAGATGTCATCTATATCTCATTCCTAGAACTTTTCAAACGAACCATGTGATATAAGAAATGAATTCCATCTAGTCAACTTTTTGTAACAATGCGTAGCTATCAACCAATACAGTTATTATTATACAGTATACTTACGGATACTTCTCTATTTTTATTTGAAACTAATAAGTGGGTACTACTCCTTGTACATATTATACATATGTCGTCGTTTCAAAACTCAAAAACAGAACTCTTCAAGAGAGAAGAAAACTGCTTTGTCAATTACTGTAAAATTACTTTATATTGATTTTATCCATCAACTATGCCATTTATATTTATTTTGTTGCCTTTTTAGATACACAGTAAGAAAATAAGTTAAATAAATAGCGAGAAACAAATAAGATCATGCATTTAGCCCAAATTCGCAAAAATTACAGTTTCGTAATTAATTTTTATCATTGGAACGACGATCTCTGAAATTTATTTCAGGCTATAATACAATTTGTTTCAAATTTTATGGCTGAAGTGAAAAGTTGCAAACACTCCTCGTCACTACTGGATAGGTTGAAAATATTTTTCTGTTTTATATGGTAGATTTCATGCTTATGGTAGTTTTATCGAATAATATAGAATTCACCAAGTATGTATATATAAATATAAATATATGTCCATTACTGAATTTATTTTTCTACTTTACTTCAGTATATGTGGGTATTTGCGTACGTAGAAAATAATATAGGGTGTTTCCGAACTGGTGATATAACCCGAAAGGATGTGATTCTACATGTGAAAATAAGTCGAAAATGTTGAATAACATTTTTTCGTATAATGCTTCGATTTTAAGAAATATATTTACAACATAATAATTGTTAAGTAAGCAAATATTTGGAATGCTTCTTTTCTAACACCTGCTGGTTAATAACTGCTTTTAAATAGTATTACTTTGGTACAGAATATTTATTTCTACATGAATAAAAGACATTATTACATAGATTTTCTTGTTACAGTAAAATTTTACTAAGAATATAGAAGTTTTCTCATAAATATTCGATTTATAATTTTTAACTTAATTGTATTAGAAATGCCATTGCTTAAATATAATTTCAGAAATTATGTTGTATCGATACCACAACGAAATTATAAATTATTTTACTGATCGCATTAATTGGACAGTGACTATTCAAGTAGGTCATAAGTACGAAGATAATAGTGTAATTATACTTGTTCTATAAGGCATCTTCTATCAAGGAACATTGAAATCTTTAGTTCCGATTAAAACTTAATTATTTGCGAAGCCAGAAAACATGATACACTATGCGGCATAACTATAAAACCACCTTAAAATTTTCAATTCTTATGTATTGTAGTTAAAGTAAAAATGAACCACTTGTTTTTCTAGGGAATATGATTTATCCTTTGGTGGATAAAGATTATTTCTCAGCACGATTTCAAACATGGTATATTTGGTTCGTTTTTATTTTAATCACAATACATAAGAATTAGAC
Organism: Dufourea novaeangliae; assembly: GCF_001272555.1. Lineage (NCBI taxonomy): Eukaryota > Metazoa > Arthropoda > Insecta > Hymenoptera > Halictidae > Dufourea > Dufourea novaeangliae. The sequence continues at coordinate 444,676 of NW_015373989.1, read as the reverse complement.
TGAGTATTGATAGAAGACAAAAGAAGATAGTTCCTAACGAAGTTACCTTACACAAGTATAATTTTGCAACGCATATATTTTTTTTCCCGTTGCAGTTTTCAATTAGATGCATTCTCTAAAAGTACTACATAAAACGGTATGAGTAAAATGATAAATGTAGCCGAATTTTCAAATATTAAATATATAAGCTTGATTTAATTCATAACTGAAATCTGCATGCCACGGAAATATAATAACAACCATTACAATATTAACACTGTAATAACTTATTTGTAAACAGTAACAGTAGAATATCATTATAGAGAGTGTTATTTATCACAGTTTACGTACTTTGTAAACCTAAAAGAGACATAAACGTTCACTACCTTTTTATTTGTTGGTTCATTCGAAAGATATTGTAAAATACCTGTTTTCAGTAACATAATAAATATGTTGATAATACAATTATACAAAGATAAATAAAAACGTGTGTGCGAAATATCTGTTTTGATAAATGCAGTAACTTTACGAAGTTTTTTTTATGACTTCTCATAATAATTTTTATCTTTCTTGTTGTATATAATATATTTGAGTTCAACGCGAATGGAATTAACGTAAAGGAATTATTTCAGTGTATTAGATTGTGAAAAAACATGATTTACTATGTTAACGCTTAGACATTTACGTTGAAAATAGAAAACATTATTAATACGTATATTTTTAGGAATAACATATTTGCTTTTTCATTTATAGATTATGATAAATTCATGTTTCATATTAAATTGATGATAACTTAAAGATATTCGACTTACGTACAAAAATTATATAACTAAACTGTTTAATATAACTTATTAAAATATGTTACATTAGTTAGGTATATGTATAATGTAACAAGTAATTGCTTGTTATTATAACGATATTAAAAAAACTTGAGTTATCAGTTGTTTTTTTTTAAATTTGTTTATTTCCGTTTTAGAAATACTTCATTATTGAAAAAGATTCTTAATATGTAACGTTACTATACACAGTTGTTATAGACTGGTTTATAAAAAATAAAGAAATTAAAAAAAGAAGCATCTGAGAATTAATTTATTTTATCTTTAATGCTTGTTCATAATTTGTCTCTCAATGAACACCAAATAAAAGCTCGGTTTAAGAATTAAATTTACATGAAATAAGGAAGTTATAATCAGAGGTACAGTGATTCCTTGATGAATGCTACACGAGCTATCGCAATATTCCCACTACTGGGGGAGTTCCCTTTTGGAACCAATCAAATCAGAGTGAACAAAAGCTAAGAGGGGCTGAGAACATTTCCGCCTTGCTACGAATGTTCCGAAGCAGACCCGAGTATGTCGCACTCATGGAGACATTACTGTACGAATTGACAATAAATTTATCAAAGAATAATTACAGCAATTTAATTTATTAATTCCATAGAATAATATAAAAATTTTCTACAGTAAATCGTCGATGAATGTTCAAAGGCTTCTCGGCACTAAGTGTTCAGACGTTATCTCTTGACTGGTTCTACGAGGACTCCCTGCCAGTAATGGGCATGACGTCTGAACATTCATCGCTGATTTACTGTATATCTTATGCATACCTATGTGTATATAGTTTCGATTAAGTTTATTTGAAATAAAGACTTTTGTAGTATCCACGGTAGCAGTCATGAAGAAAGGCGCGTTTTCGAATAGTTTGTGCAAAAATCAAAATTCATCACTATTGGAAAAAAAATTAACTAACGGATAAATAATAAACTTGTGCCCACTTTATAAATATATATTCTTTCTCTTTGAATTAATGAATCGAACTACTTTCACAAAATAATATGCGAACAAATGTTAGAATATTATGATAAAAATATATAAAAACTACATATTTTCTAATATATAGACACAAAATGACTATGACAATTATAAAATGATACAACATCGCCTTTCACCTGACTGTCGGACCTTCTACTGGCCAATAGTTAAGTGACTACCCTGTGTATTACATCTAATATAAGTTTTTTCATTTATTACCGTGTCTATTATTTTTCTACGAGATTATATCATGATGCAGTAGCTATAACAATTTACATAAGAATAGTATATATCTCGAATGTTTTTATACTCTGTCATCAAGTGTGAATTAAGATATTTCATTACAAGTTTTCTATAAATATATAACAAGATACTTTTCAAGGTAGATTTATTTAATATTTAATAATAATACAGAGGAATGAGAATTAAGTAATACTGGCACAAAAGAACTTGATAATTAGCAATATATACATTTACAAGTTGATTCAGTCTGTACAAAACCTATTATGATAATCACAATTAAATTATAGTTTTTTATCTTATTCATTTCATTAAATTTCCATTTAAAGTTTCAAATAATAAGTTTTTTTTTATTATTTAAATGCAAACACGTTTAAAAATATATTTCACTCAAAACACGAATGTATATGTATTTGTGCCTTCGTTAACGAAAAATGTACATACATATATTTTTTTCAAGAACATTCTTATTTTCAATACCAAAAAATTGTCTGAACAATAAAAAAACATACTGTTTAGTTCAATAAAACTTGAGGACAATTTTATCTTTTTTAGAATGTGTTTTTAAGTTATACAAATTTTTTAAATATTCGTTATTATTTAAAACATGTATCATAATGGTCGCATCATTTATTCTTAAGAAAAAGTCTCAAAGATATTAGATGTACAAGTATGAAATTACAACTGAATATTTAACATTTTATAATACTGTCATAATATTATTATTTGAATACAACATAGAATTTTTGGTATAGTCTTAAACAAATATCACATGCAAATTATTTTTATGATTTAGTGTTACTTAGAATATTAGATTTACAATGTGGAATGCATAATATAATTTTGTAGTTAGTATATTATAATACGATGCCGGTTAAGTAAACACCACCCACATATTCGAGATTAGAAAATCTAAGATAGGCACTTTTGTCCTTTCGGGTTTACATTGGAATGCGAATGTACATATACGAAGGAATCGACTAGTTTCTGTGGTATATATTGAGCATCCAGTAACATTCAAAAAGACAAGGCATAATAAATGAAGCACTACATTGAATTGTATAGTTGTGAAAAGTTTCGAGACTACATCATTAACAGTTTATTCTAAGGTGAACATTATAAAAGAAAAGTTCAGGACATTGAGAAACAGTTTAACTGCTCTCCTATTCTTTGGATTACCACACCGAAACATGTAATATTTTTCTTCTTTTCTGTCTGAAAAAGCACCAGATTCGTTTAAAGAACACCTTTTTCTCATTCAGATCAAGTGATACATTAATTTATCCATTTGTTTTATAATACTGCACAATATGTAACTGAACACATTTGAGATGTTTGTAACTCACCCTTTTTAACCAACGACTCAGCATGTGAGTCATGCATAGACTGTACGTATGTAAATATTGCTGGCTGTTGGGGCTAATTGTGTAACAATACGTCAGTCTCGAATGTGTTAAGCATACAATGTGCATTACTATTTTTTAATATTTATTTGTTTCTCCATAATATCTTAGATTTTCTCCATTTATCCATAAGTAAACCTCGTCACATTCGTATTTTACATTTGAATGTAAACAAATGTAGAAACTGATAAGTGTTTCTGGTCTACACCGACCTGAGTAATGTTCTTAATACTAAATCCATACGAATAGGTAAAAAGTTGTATCGTCACACGGTTGCATAAAATTACGATAAGAAACAAAAATTAGTGGAAAACAAAAAGTTCAATTTTCATCTTATACATATAAAAAGGCGAAATTGTTCGAACAACAGTGTTTCAACGACAAATTTCCAAATTTAAACGAACTGAATCTGCCATCGATATAATAAAATAATAATTTATTATTCTAATTACTGTTGCATATGTGACATATAAATTTAGTGGTAATGTAATCATTATGTAAATATAAATGCATATATTATTCAGTACTTGATGTTCCTGCATAATAACAGGGAAATTATTTTTAAATACTCATGAATTCATACGGCACGGAAATAGGAAAAATTGACCTATCCGATTCATTTCAAAATCACATGCACGAATTCCCATTGAACTTAAATAAAATGAATATAAACTCAGGGAACAACGTGGTGGGAATAGTATCCCTTTACCATAAGAAGTAAAAATAGTGACACAGTGTAACTGCCGAGTATCATAATAAACGTATGTACAGTGGACTCTAACTATATTGCCACTAAGCATATTGCCACGCGAGGCACTTCCCCCTCACACGTATTTTCGACCAAACAAATTCGAATTAGCTTTTGCGCAGGCGCTGAGGCTACGACGATAGAACTTAGCATGGAGGAGGCTCTGAACTCATTGCCATTTTACTCCATGGCAATATAGTGAAAGTCCACTGTACATTTAAATTGAAAATGTGCAGTCACTTGCAGATTCACACGGGCTACGTACATGCACGCCATGCAAACAGTATACATACACACACACACACCACTCCACGAGTGTAAATACGCAGCACAGGTGCACACACCATTATACACACACGTACATGAAGGAGACCCGACATCAATGCACCATACCTGTCTTACACTATTAAACGACTCTTATGAAGGAAGTACCTGGCTAATATAGCCTACGTCACTCTATTAAAGTAAAAAGGTAAGTCAACAAAAGGCAGGTATAAACGGAGATGTTGGATATCTCCGAACGGTACAACCATAGGCAGTACCGATAGGTAGATCTTTCGACAAGTAATGATTGTTTTTCGTGATTATTAATACGAACCGAGTATCTAAGATACTTGAGCGCTTGACAGCTTAGTATAGTAAGATGATACGGTATGTGATTCGAGTAGACAAGAAAAATATAGTATATAAATACTACACTGTATTAACCCTTTGCACTCCAAGCACTTTTTTGATGCTATCGACCAGCAACTCCGGGCACACTATTGTTGTGAAGCTTTCGTAAACAAAAAGTTTTGTTTCGAAAGAAAAAATTACAAGTGTTCATGAATTGGACATTGTTCATGGTATGGTACCACTGAAACCAAATTTCTATGTGTATTCTTGGTTCATTCAGACAAATCGCGGTAACCCTTCGTTTGACGTTTCCTATCCTTTTTCCTGTCTCTTAGAACATACAACGCAATCCGTCTTTGCAGATTTTCTCATTACGCTGTTTATAAGCTTTCCATATTAACCTGGTTTCAGAGTTGGAAATAGAAGCCCTTTGCACTTTCGTGAAGAAAATATTCTACGTTGACTAACAGTTTTATATATTTCAAGCGTGTCAGTGGAGTGTTATTTTTGTTATGTTTTACAGATTTATACAGAATTGATAACACACAACTTCCATTTCCCAAAAGAACAATTTCTATTATCACTTGAGATTTTTTTAAAAAGCAATACCTGGACGCATATTTGGCCTGTGTCCCCCTAGCGGAGCCAACGCAGTGCAAAGGGTTAATGTAGTGGACTCTTACTATATAGCCATGCGAGGAGGCACTTCCCCTTCTCCCAGTTTTTGCGCAGGCGCTGAGTCCAAGGTTATAACGATAGAACTTAGCATGGAGGGGGCTCTGAACTTTTGCCATTTTACTCCCCTACAGTCCCGACCATGGCAATATAGTTAGAGTCCACTGTATACTATACTACGGTAAATAGAAATTATACGTTATTACTATCCATAGTTAACTTTAGACTATCTACTCGGACCAAGCTTGATATTACAAGTTTCTGATGCTTCAATTCTTGGCTGTCAAGAGTATCAGTATCATTATATTTGGTTTAAACTTGGCCGTCCAAGACTATCTTCTTGTCCGCAAATTATAACAGACGCACAGACTTTCGGTTGTTATATTTCACAAGCTTATCTCTCTACTTAAAAGTGTATCTATGAATCTGCGGGTAAAGATGAAAAATAGAAGGCAAATTAGCCAAACGGTATAGTGAGGATAAGTACATAATGCCCGTGAGCGGTTAATTAATTTGAATACGTCTCTTGTGAAAATTACTACTGTTAAGTAGCGATGATAATAGTCAACAGTAACCACATTTCTATTCGAAAACTCTGCTACAAAAGGTTATTCTAAATAGAGTTCACTTATAGTCAATGATCGTGCTATTTAAGAGAACCTCGTATATGTGATATTTAATTTAACCGCGAGTTACACCGATCCTTTTTCTTACGAAGGATATTTCTCATACGTTATAGCGTTGAAATTATAATATATTTTAGAAATTTGTTTTTTATTTTTATTCTTTTTTCGTCATTAAATTTGTACGTGATATTTTTATTGCCATCGGCGGGTATTTCATACATATTTTTTACTTTGTTTATTATTACTATTATCGCTTTATTTTATGCGGTTGTTATGTATGACCGTATCGATCAAGACTCACTTTCATTTAATTCGTGTTATGTTAAAACCATGTCTTTCAGAACTTTTCAGTTGTTTTAGAAAGTTAAATACAATTAACTACCTTAATTAAAGAGTGTAAAAAAGTTTGTGGAACACTTACATATATGTACACAGTACCTATGTACATGATTCTTTTCAAATGTGCACACATGTATATATATGTGTGTGTATATATATATACTTCGTATAGTACAATATATAGATTACATTAATAATCTACAATATGCATATATAGATTATTAATGTGGAAGTTGGTCTACACAATTGGGTTGCACCATATTACTGTAGTACTTTGAGGTACAAAAAAATAATATAAGTTAATTACTACAAGTTCCTAATACTCATGTTACTAATATACAATACATCACAAAGAGCGACTACATCTCTTTTTTAAACAAGAGCCTCGTAGCTGCTATTCATTAATGTATGCAATTTCTCATTTTCTATAAAAAGGAAAGTATTACAATATTTTTGTGAGAAAGGATTAATTGAAAAGTTACTTTTTTTTTAAGATTGTTGAGAGTAAGAATATACTAGTGGAAAACTATGTTTACACATATTCAGAAATACAAGTTTCTCATTCAAAATTAAAACATCTTAATTAATGGTTTAGCCTATGGCCCAAAGTGTCTTAATATTTTTTTTATAGATAACGAGAAAGCACACTAAGTTACAGATAGTGCCTGATCCAGTTGCACAAGACGTCCTACAAATTAATATGTAAACTAAAGAATTTCGTATAAAAATTTGTTTTTAAATGTAGATATAAAATAATGTTGAGTAAACTTAATAGAAATATGCAATACCAAATTTTTTAACCGATTGTAGCAAAAATTTAAAGTATGATTTAAGACATAAAAGTTTTTGTTACGAGGCAAGGTCGAAGGAAGACAAGTACATAAAATCAATGAAGGAAGGCCCGAGAAAGCTAGTTCTTCACATCAGAGAAAACCTCTAGGTACGTCGGATTTTTAGACGAATATATTATGGAGCTGAAGTATACAGGGTGCGACAAAATTCGTGGTACCCTCACGAGCAAACTCGGCTTCCATTAGGGGAAAAAGTGGCGTAAGAAAAGGGCTTCCTATTACTTGGCAAAATTTATTTCATGTACTGAAATAAATCTTAAATCGAATGTTTATTTGGCATAGATTTTAGAAATTCTTAATACCAAGTTCTAGGAGGCCCTTGCCCTACGCCTCTTTTTTCCTTAGCGGAAGCCGAGTTTGCACGCCAGTGTACATACAGTGAAAAAGGGGTGATTCCTTATGCAACAAATAAATAAAAATTGTAGAATAAACTTTTATCATACGAAGCTTTGTTTTCGAGAAAAACAACTTGTAGAAGAGATAAGTAACGGAATCCAATGGACAGACGTGTTAGCCAAGTCTTATTCAATCGCGCGCGCAATCGAGCAAACTTTCGAATTCGATTGTTTCGGAAACGAAGCATCGAATAAATAAATTCTATTCAACACTTTCGACTTATTTGTGCATGAGAAATCACTATGTTCTTGATTGTAATACGAGTTTTACCGAACTTTGTATAAAACTTTGTATGTTATTTGGGAATGCTATTTTTTTATAGCTTTCAAGAGAGATCGTGTGCGCGCAACGGATTAGGCAAGACAGAAGTGTCAACAAAAAAGACGGAACCATACAAGAAGCTTTTGTTACAAACAATATTGTGATTCATATTTTTATAGTGTACACATAGATCGTTTCTATGTTGTTCATCATTCAGTAATCATTACTGATATAAATATAGTATGTTTTTTTATTAAAAGTTTTAAAATTATTTTTAAGATTTGTACACGTATATAGTCTTATAACTTAAGTTTTAATATTTACAAAAAGTTGATGACAAAATATTCTGCAAAATATATATAGTAAACGAGTAAAAACTTGTATGTTGACCTTGAAAAAGTTTCAGAAATATTAAACAAACAACTTTAGCATAATATTTTAGAAGTGCACTGGAAATATAAGCTTCTTGTATCGATACATACGCGTTTATATGCACCATATATGCTTTAAAAGTGCATTTAATCAAGTCTGATTTCATATAGATATGACTCGAATTTGGAAGATTAAATCGGAGATTAAATAACGTAAAAATATGCTTATACATAAAACTCTTTGGTTTCGTCGCGTGTTTTATGTACACATACATACACATAACTACCTTTGTTATGAGAAAATAAAAAATAAAATAAAATAATATACATCGCAAATAGAATACATTTCCGACAAATTATATAATTGACAGTAGTTATTTCATAACTAAACTTAGAATGTAATTTTCAAATATATTAATACTGTTTCGATTAAACTTAATGTGGTATTCTGAAACATGAAACTGTAACATTTATCATTCGTAAAAAATTAGAATGACACAGTACCCTTAACCTTACACACGATTCATAGTACACATGCTTCCAAAGTCTTTAATGTTTGTACGATGCATAAAACAAGAAATGTAACATAATTCATAACTTAATGAAACTTTTGTAATGTTCAAAATTGCATGCAATTCATAAATGTATCATCGCTAGTATGTTCACTGTGTAATGTGACATAACTTCTAGATAATTATATATTTTATTAAGCATGACTATATCATGCTACTATTAAAAAAGTGTTTTCTCTTTTCTGTTAAGTTCCTCAGTATTATTTAGTTTCTGCTAAAGAGTCAGGTCCATGTTTTTGGCACACCGTAACATCAATTTTTCACGTACAGCAGTATAAAATTCAATTTCTCAATAACACTGCCGTATCTCGTTAAGTGCCATTTTTTTAATTTAAATCAGAAACTACGTTATAACTTTTATCATTATATAAAGTTTTTCATTGCACTGTATCTGACTTTTTGTTCGTTAAATGATCCGTATACTACCTTCAACAGCAGTAAGTCCTAATTTCAACAGTATTAACATAAATTTGTATTCTTAGATATTCATTAACCGTTGTAACACACTACGTATTGATTGTATTTTTATAACTCGAAAGGTTCCAAGTGAGTATCGTATACCTAATTATTCAGATCATTGATCGCTTGTAAGATTCGTTTAACATGCCCTACTTTAGTAATACCAAGTTCCTTGAGATCTCGACGGGCTAGTGTTAACAATTCCCTACCTCGTATGTCGTGGGAAACGAATTTGTCAGTATATTCACCCAACTGAAGGTTCTCTAACCAAGAGCACACTTCCTGAACACCCCACGTAGTCACTTGATCTCGAGCAGGATGGGCCCCAGAATTACCCCCTGAACGCCGAAATTTCAACCAGAATAAACCTCTGTGACGATTCTTTTTATCTCCCTATTTAAATAAAATTTGAAATAAATCCACACGAGCTTACGAAAATTATGTTACATTGAAAGTCATACCTGTTCGTCCGATGGTAAACTTTGTAAATACACTAATCCTGTAGCTGCTTCATCGAATGTACACTTTTTCAATTCTTGTTCCATATTCGCCAAGGAGAAAGATAACTTATTCTCTAAATCTTCTCGCAGTCTCTGCATTATTTAGAATTTGAATTTTTTAGTACACTCATGAAATGTTAAAGCGCTAAAACATAGAATACTTACTAAATTGTGTGCTTTATCTCTAAGTAATTCACACGAGTCTTCGTAAAGTTGTCTTGCGCTTGAAACTAACTCTGTTACAACTGGTCTCAAATTAGTCTAACAAACATATTGTACAATTAATAAAAACTCGGTCGCGATTTAATAAAGTCAAAAATACAAAATGAAACGACAATGTAAAATCGAATACAAGAAAAGCAATTACTAACTCCATGTAAAATTTTTCCGCCTGGATGTACTTGTTCGAGTGCCTGAGCTGTCCGTGCTGCAACTTGATACAAATCTGGCTCCAAACTCGGATGCGATATTATGAGCAGTTTCACCCATTTGACTAAAGTTGTGACCACTTCAATGAATCCCAGCAAAATATACATTTCTTCGTCATTTAAATGTGATGGTTTACTGTGTATCGATAAATTAGATTTAGATTGTGATTGTGTACTGTTCAACGTGGATGTTGAATGGGATATTGCACTGAGTGTACTGCGCTGTTTTTCCTCCCACGTTTTTAAAGACGATTCAAGTGCCTGAAAAATATGTATTATTTAATCAATTATTAATTATAATAATGCATATTTCGATTATCGATGCATCTTGCCAACACAAGTTATTTGACTTACCCTATTTCTGTAAAGCATTTGCATACGATTCTTGTGTATAATACGTATAATTCCAGGTGGTTGTATCCAAGCTTCACCGTCAACTTGTATAGGCACTCCTTCGTCACCCAAAATGTTGATTTGAACCGTTTGACATTGTGCGATCCTATGATGTTGTAAATTAATCAGCCGCGACGCGGCCATTTGAACCGAACCAAATACAGCTACCACTTCTAATATGCGGTCATCGAACGAGGGCGCTAAAAACAGGTCTCCTTCTTTCGTTCCACCCCAAAAATTTGTGCCGCCCATGAAACTACAAGAAACACAGTATTCTTCAGTTGCAAAATTTTTCAAGATAGATACTTAACTTCCGTTTTTAAAGGTACATATTTAATTTTTCAAGACTTTCATTTTTAAAGATAGATATTTAACAACCTTGGAATGTTTAATACAACAATTCCTTGTAGAGAAGGCAATGGTATCCGTTGACCGTCACATTCCAATTGCACTCTTTGCTCAAGATTTTTGTATGTTTTCTGTAACCACTGTTTAGATCCCAATACACCGTACCACATGTAATTTTTTGCTCGTGAGCGACACTTCTCTGGATGTTCTTCTCTTTTATGATGAAAATCAAGACTAATTTTTGCATCTATGCCGATTCCAAAATAGTTATTCATGACGCAACGTTCGAAATAACCCTCCCTAGAAAAATTATATTAACTTAAGAATTTATTTTTTTTAACATAGCTGATTTAAGATCAGCAGAATACGTTTTTAGAGTTCAGTCATCACTTAAAAGAGGTGTGACTCTAACTATATTGCCACTAAACATATTGCCACGCGAAACACTTCCCCTTCACACGTAAATACTTTCGAGCAGACAAATTCGCTTTCCCACCAGGTTGCGTAGGCCGTCGCACCAGCACGATTCAGCTTTTGCGCAGACGGCAAGTTTGAGGTGATGACGACAGAACTTAGCATGGAGGGGGTTCTGAATTCATTTGCCATTTTACTCCCCTACAGCCCCGACCGTGGCAATATAGTTAGAATCCACTGTATTATACCACCGACAAGATATAAGAAATAGACCTTTCATCTTATGGAAGTTTGTGGCCCACCTAAACAGTAGTACCGACGCATTAAAAAACCTGTGATTTTGGCGATCCCTACGTTATGAGAATAATGAATCTGCGGTGGGTAGTGTCACTAAAATAGAAATGAGGCGACGTCGCCCCAGAAAAGTGGGCCGAAAAAATACAATGGATGAAATGTCTACTTCTAATACCTCGTCTGTGATTATACTTTACATTAAAGTTTCATCCGGATCCATTAATGGCGACACTGCAGCACAAAGTGCGTCTGCGTTTGCAAGTAATGCCTGACTAATGAGTCCTGTTCCTCCGCTGACGTCTGCAAACATATATATATATATATACATATATTTAATTTCATTTACAATATTTTCAATCTTCCGTTTAACCTTCATTCGTCCCTTGTGTCGATTTGACACATTTTTCTTCTAATAACGTTATCCTGTCATGTGTAGGTAAATTTAGCTGTGGATACATGACCTTTATTTGAAAAAATTTGCAAATTTAGCTATTTATCTCTTCGTTGTATTTTGTTACTCCTGTGTCAATTTAACACAGAGGGACATATTAAGTTGGGAAACTAAGGGACGGATGAGGGTTAATGTAAAAAAATTGACGTCGATATCTACAGTTGGGTTTTCAAAAAAGCAGCTTGTATCATACATATAAAGTGTAAAATACTTACTCGGCCACATAGACAATTGTACTAACGGATTAATAATTGGAAGTTTTTTCGCGTCTTCGGTTCGGTCGACAGACTTCATTCTTTCGTGACGTAAACTTGCATTCGAACCGCCAAGTCGTGCAGCTGTAGCAGCTAAAGAGACAACTTCCGATGCTTTTAATAAGCTGCCACTGCTAATTCGACGGGTTGCTTGAGGTGAGAAACCGGATTCTGGCAGCTCTACGCTCACTAATTATTAATGAAGTCAATAACTTTATATTATTTAGGTATGACAAGGAATTTTTACGTTAAAAAATAAGAGACGTACGTTTTTCCATACTTTCACCGTTATGTCGCCTTAGGTATGGGCTTGTTTTGTATCCCGTGTCGGAATCATGTTGACTTTCAATAGACATTGACGGACTCGGAGGATTAATTATAACGCTTATCGTGGGTGGAAAATTATTAGGTTTCTCATTCGTTGGAGTAGTGTCTGAAGAAACAGTAAAGCAACAAACGGGACTCAATAGATCAGACGCTTTGCCATCGTGACTGTCTTTCGATTTGATGCCCTCGGTTGCATTTTGATCGAATGACCCTAATTTATGTTTGCTTTTAATATTCTATTGGAAATTAGTAAATGAAACATTCATTAGGTTCGGATATATTTTACATAAAAATCACTTTATATCTTTGAAAGAATTCTATGTGAAGCATATCGAGCACCGTTAGGTATAATTACCTCTTTTTCTGCAACTGTGAAAGCCTTTGTTTGTTTCTTAAATGATCTCCTAGCAATATCGTTGCCTTCTTCGAATTGAGCTAAACTGCAATACTTTTGTGGTTTCTCCGTGTGCTCAGATTCCAAACATTCCCTTACAGAATCATATTTCTCCCCTATCATTGTACTGATTAAATCTTGCCCGAGTGAACTTAGATCATCAATTAAACTTTCAGAGTTTTGTACTTCACTGGTAAACATGTCCGAATTATCAGGGGAATCGATGTGCCCGATTTCAGAACTGTCGGATCTCTTTGTAGAATCGAATATATCACTACCTATACGAACTAGAATAAATAGGACAAGTTATCTATAAAATGTATAATATATAACTTCATCGTATTCTTACGAACTAAAAAAATATTACTTTGCCAGTTGCGTAACGAATTAATAGATTTTGTAAAATAAATGTTCCACTTATATACTTACCAATTTCACTCTCACTATTCCGTATTACGTAACTCTTTAAATCCAAGGTATCAGAGATTATGCTGTCCGTACTAACAATACTATTACTACAACTACCTCTAGTTGTATCCATTTTACTTCTGTTTTCAAATTTTTGATCGTGTTCCAGCGACACGTGTCTCGAATGAATCGAATCTGTATCGGGAGAGATAATAGTGTCTTGCATAGTAGCGTCATCCGAAGGCGAACTTGTATCAAAATTAGTTCTTGTAACGCTTATTTGAAAGTCCGACGAAAGTTCCATGTTGTTCGACTCGTGCTGATCATTAAACATATGAACATCTGATTCTTGCTGAGTATACGCAGATATAGACTGAGCTGTCAACTCGTGAAAATTAAATGAGCTGAAACACCATTAGTATATAAACATACCACAAGTTATACAAATAGTGCAGTGGACTCTAACTATATTGCCACGCGAGGCACTTCCCCTTCGCACGTACTTTCGAGCACACAAATTGGCTCTCCCACCAATGTTGCGTACTGTCGGTGAAAGAGCTTTCCCGGAACGGGACCCCCCGAATGATTTTGCAAAAAGGCACTTTTTGATTGACCGAAGGCCCATTAATGAAACCGCAGCCAGGGCCATGCGTATCTTACAGAAGTATATTTACTCTACATCTCAGGCCCCTGTCATCTTTTGCTCAGTAATATGTAATTTACGTATTAATAAAGAGTAACATATAGTTGTCAAAGATTAGGAAATATATAAACTTCTTCCGTGAATGTTGCAAGTTAAACATTCGTTTACAACGAATATGTATTTGCACGAATATAATAACAACTCTAGAATGGCAAATTAGTTTCTTTCAATCTTGAAAGGTAGATGACATGTAATACAATCGGAATTTCCGAAAGGAAAGTTCAAAATTAATTGTAACGGGTTGAAGACCGACAAGTCAAGACCTAGAGGAAATTTCGAGTTTTTATTAGATCACCATGTACCTTGGATAGTCCAGGTATCGTCATTCTCTACCTCCCTTCCCCCACCCCTCTCTCACTCTCGTTAATTGGTTACTTTGAATTTTTCGTAACAGCCAATCATTTGTATAACTTATTTTCAAAATTGTATGCTGTACCAAAATTTTGTTAAATATACCAAAAAGGAAGAAACAGTTCCGTGTTGACATCCTACGGCCCTGAACGAAGTTCGAGTACCATAAAAGTCTCACATTACAGGTTTTATGGCCAAACCTACTGCCTAATTGTAAAATGAGTCGGGGGTCCCGCTCTACGAAAGCTGTTTCACCGACAGTACGCGCTGAGCTGTGACGATAGAACTTAGCATGGAGGGGGCTTTGAATTCATTGCCATTTTACTCCCCTACAACCCTCCATTATGGCAAAACATATAGTTAAAAGTCCACTGGATATTAATTCAGTTCTATAAGTGACTGTAATAAACTCATCTTACTTTTTATTAATAATGTATCTACAACGTAAAAGTTAATCAATACCTACTCTTGAGGTAAATTTTCACTGTTTCTTCTACTGTCAGCAAAACCGTCCGGTGCCGGCAATGTCAATAACTCCTCGGGTTGAGAATCTCTTCTAAGATCAGGCATTGGACTCAAAGACGCCACGTTAGGAGTTGAAGTAAGAGTACACGTCGAATCTTCTGTACTCTTTAAAGATTCTATTAATGGACCTGTAGACGATATTTCAGAATGTTCCAGTTTTAAACCAGGAATATCCATTTGGTGCTTTTTACCTACGACACAGTCTTGTGGTTATGAATATTTTTTAAAAATTGAAGAATCTAGGAGAGAAGTAAAATGGAAGATTTATGTCGTAAACTTACTTGATACAGAATTTAACATTGCAGTATCGCCGGGCGAAACAGTTATATCTGCTGTTTTCGAAACATGCGTCGCGTGTATATTAATCTGATCGTCTATAGTCAACTGTGTATATTCTACAAGATGTCGTATAATTCTTTTTAAACTATTTGCTCTACAATTCAGTAAAATGAGTACAATTATTGATCTACAGATACTTGTATTTAAATTTCGATGCTGACAACATACCTTGACATTACAATCTCTCGTTCCATAAGACGTCGCCTTCGAAGAACCTTCTTTAAATTCGTCATGTCTTTTTCTGGCTTTTCTAATACACCTTTCTCATAAGTCTCGGGTGAAACAGATACATCGGTATTTAGAGCATAATTATCTGCACCCATTGGATGTTCGGCTAAGTATCCTTCCTCTTTACACAATGTTTGCAAGAACAAATCGAGCTTGTGTTGAAGTACTTTGCACTTCTCTTCTATCTGTTGGTCCTCTGAATCTATATTTTCTATTATATGTGATGCAAAATCTTTTACCGTGTCACATAAAATTCTGAAAATAAAGAGTTTTTATCATGGTAATTTGCATTGGACAATTTCTTGTGTTATATATCAATATTAATGTATAAATTACATTGTAGTTATAATTGAAATATGATTAGAATCACTTTCAAATATGGAATTGCAACTAAATAAATTGGAATAAGAATTCAAGAGGTCCCAACACAATAACTTAAGAATTTACTTTTCAATTATTGCTATTTTTATAATTCATTTGTACGCCATTACATTTTTTATAGAATACTTACTTAATGCTAGATAAAACTACATTGTCCTGATCTGATTGTAAAATGTTTGTTACGTGAGTAATAACATTGTTCTCGTATTGATGGACAATGTTGGATTTTAAGGATGTATCGGATCGACTTAAAGCCGTTTTATGACATGGCAAAGATATGCTACGTTCGAAAGTCATAATACTCCATCGGTCAAGCATCTTTGTGCCAGCTTTTTCATATTTTTCTAACAACTGGGGTAAATGAGTATCATCGTCGCAAGATGACCCCCAACCCAATACACGTGCCAGATCATTTCCTGTTCCCAAAGGCAGAACTCCGACTTGGCACTGCTTCTATTTCAAATTTTCAAGCGATAAATAATCTTGATAAAGGCATCACGACAGCATGCAATAAAAAACGACATATAATTACATAAACGTATTTCCTTTGAACCCCAACGTTCGTGTCGTTATCTATTATCGATATTATAATAATTAGACTGCGGATTTTATGCATTTATAACTTATAGGACTCTATAAAATACAATAACAGACAAAACTTTCTCAAATGCCTCGAGTTTTCTATTTTATTCTTAACTCAACAAGATACATAAGAGAAGAAAGAAGTTCCTACTATTGTTCTTGTTTTCATAAATTACTTTATAACATGCCATTTTGCATAAAATTCTACAGTCTAATAATAATATATTATTAGAAATAATTATAATTGTTATTCGAAAAAAAAATGGCGATAAACCACATAAACTTTAAGGAGTATTTCATATTGTAAAATATACAAACTTTTATTTATGATACAGCATACATTGCATATAAACAAACTAATCATCGAGTGCATCAAATCATGAAATCAAAGGAGATTGTTCCTTATAGAAAATGTACTAAGATGATATGTTATTTTATTACGAAAAATTCTATTTCTTTTATTTCCTGTCAAATATATTTCGTAAAAATTTATTGCTACTTGTATTATTACCACTTATGAATTGTTGAAAATATGTTATAAAGTAGATAATAGATATAAAAATATGATCTTTTTTTATGTAAAAAGAATAATTGTAGAAATCTCAGAACACATAAAGAGATCATATTCTACAATTTAATTCTTATTCTCTTATTGTAGAGATCCTTTTACATAATAAAATATAAGTCTGAATTATTCAAACACTTTACTGTGTATATTAACTATTTAAGTAATAATTTTTGTAGTATAGATTTGTTTAGAACGATTCGTGTCAATAATTGTCTCGATCATAAATATGTTACTGTACTATTTGTCATTGTAAAAGCATAAAATAGTGATATAATATTTAAACAACAAATAGTCACATTCAAGAATTTTTATAAAATTCGTGCGTAATTTACACTTACCATCTACAAATAAAGTTAATGAAGCTTCACGCATACAAAGAATCCTAATGTACAAACACCAGTATCATCTGAAATAAAATTATAAAAGAGACACGCCATGCTGTTTAAATTATCAAAGCTGTCGATGGTCATTTACTTAACGCTTCTGTGAAATGTAAACATGTACATTATATAAGAAAATCTAAATAAAGTTTTTCTGTACAAAGAGAAAACAGGGAATTTATTGTGCTCGTACAGAGAATAATATGTCCTTTATTCATGTTAAATTTCCACCATCAGATAATGAATAATGAATTATTTTTTAAAGACAAAAACATTACACATTAAAGTAAGGCATTTAACATATTAGATTTGAATCAAAAATAATTAATTTCACAAAAGGGCTAACTAATTTTATTCTGAGTATTCAGGTATATACTATGGCAAAATATCAAGACATTCTAAACAATGATAACAATGTGCAACCATGCAACTAATAGAAAAATGTATGTCACTTTGGTTGTACTTCGCCTTAATTATATTCTTCCGAATTTATAGTCGTGTGATTTTCAAATATGTTTATAGTTGTAGTCACTAATCGTGCGTTTGTGTGCATATAAACGAGGTTCGATACTAATAATTCTACGGAACATTACAGCTTTTGCAAAATATAATTGTATATTCAACGTGTATATATGTATATACATAATAAAAATCCAAATGCATGCAATTAACTAATATATCCAGAACAAAATTATTTGTCAAATTCACTACTTTTACTTACATGCATCCCCAAACGATCAATCTCAGAAAGAACCCAACCAACGGATCCATCGCCACTGCACACCAAAATTCGAAATGGGTCGAAATGACGAAATAATCTCAACCTATTCAAAATAAATGATCGTGTTCGCGTTAAAGAATTGAGATGCATTGAAAATTTCAATACAAATTCATATAAAATATTTCACCCTGGTCCTGGTCCTCCTTTTATAAGATCGAATACTTGTGCAGGATTTAATAATTGTTTAAATCTTCTAAGAAATTTAACACCTTGATTGTCTCCAGATTTACTATTTACAAATACTAAAAGTGGACTGCATCCGATAGGTCTAATAGCTTCCCAAGCTTCGTCACTACCTGTTGAATGTACTAAAATCAACGATAGTATCGTAAAGTCAATGTAGAAACACTGTATTTTATTTAATATAATAGAACTTCATTTTTCAAATTCCATTTAACCGAATGAAATTTCCATTTGCACGATCAACTGAAGGACAACTAAACTTTTATTACAAGAGTTACTGTCAAATTGTATTTTTTTAATATAAACACAGCGATTCTCAATGTCCAAAGTATACAGGACGGATATCGTAACGATATCCACGATATTCCACTGCTATGAACTTAGTATTGTGTGAATGAAAGTATCATAGTTTGTACTGGTCATATTCGTCTTAATATCTCCAATGGAAAAAAATTATATCCTTCCATTTAGAAAATAACTTTGGGTTCACTATGAAGAAAATATATTTTCGAAATGGTTGTTATCGTTATATGTTGTTCACTCAACGTAGATAAATTTTGGTTAATAACTCTTTTTAATCGTGCGGATCGTTAAAGTGAATGCTCTGTGTATCATTTAACTACAAACACCCAATATCACTGGAATTAGGTCAACTCTTATTACATAAATGTTCTAGTTATTTGAACCACCATGTCCCCCCAAAGATTCAAGTATATGTAGTTCTACTGTAAATAATAATATACAAAGAGACACAATATTTTTAAATTATGAATGATGAAAATGAGTTACCAGGATTACCTATACTATGCAACGCTGTAGGAGGAACTACACTCAATTTAGCTGGTCCTAATAGACACTTAACGCTTATGGCAGGTCTGCATGCTGTGTGTACTGTAGCTCTACACCATAAACATCTCCAGTCTTGAAGTCTAAAGAACAGACAACCGAAAATCAATAAAATCTTCAAGCATCAAGTTAAAAGGTTTTATAGTACTGATTTATACCTAAGCACAGAGCCACATGTTTTTTCACACACTGAACATTTTGAGGATACTGGCAAATTGCCTTCCATCCACTGATGCGGCATAATAATGTTCTATATAAAAGCAGAAGGTATTTATCAACTAATTATCATAGTTTCTTTGAATAAGGATATTAAACGAATATATCATACTTGGTATAATGTGACAAACGAAATTTTTTATTTATATAAGTTATTACGTATAGAGAAAAGATGTTTTGTTGTAATCATGCGACTTTGTCCTACATACCCCATCTTGGTCCTCAATAATGTCCTTGCCAATAGACGCTAATGTAGTCCACTTGCAATTATTTATTGCTTTTATGCTACACTGTTTGTGAACTTTATATTTACATATTTCACAACTTAATCCATGAGAAGTGACACCTAAAACACAAGTTACAGTATCTTATTGCTTGTAAAATAAATTCCGAGATTACTATTGTACATTCAGTATATATGTATTAATATAATATTTCATTTATCAAATTATTTTAAGGAATCATTATTATGTCCATTGTGAATTCGTTTTCTAATGTCTATTAAACATTGTACAACTATTCTTGTTAGTATATACACATTTTTATTGCTAAGCGACACATTAATTTATCTTTTTATGTTAAGATATTTAATATTGAAACAAAAGTTTAATTTATTAATATAATTTATGTTTTAAAACTTCCTAATTTCTTTTGTTCTATAACTTTTTAATTGTCCGATGAAAACAGACATTCAACTAATAAAATACATTTGCATACCATAAAGAGTATCTCTGCAAACATTACAATATGTTGGTCTTGCATGACTTGTTGCATACCACTGATGATTACCACTGAGCATTTCTGCAATTCCCGAATCTGCCTGAACACGATTCTCTGTCATTGTCCTTAATGCATTCAGCCAATCTTCCATTTCTTGTCTAGTTTCGCCACAGAGAACCAGTGATCGAAATGGAGTTATCACCTATTAAGAAATACAATAGATAGTTTAATAACACAAACACGTAATATTCAATCTAACGTTTAGTCACTTAATTCTAATGTCATTATCCTTTGTTACAATCTAAAGGAATATTAGTCAATTATCTTTAAATAAAGGCAAACACGACAAAATTGAAAAGTAAATTCAAATTAAACTAAAACTGAGACTAAATAAACTAAAAAATTACTTTGACCAGTCTTTAGGATATTCAATAATTATGGTTTTTGTTTGATAATAATCATACTTCGTACAACATAAATGATCGTAGATGTAACGTTTATATTGAACATAAACTATCATATGATTCGGAAAGAAAATAACCTTCCGTTTTTATCCATAGCGAAAAACGAAACATTACCTTGAATCGAGAACGGGTTCTCTGTTGCTTTGGTGACATTTGAATTGCAATTTCAGGCACATTTGAATTCCTATGATTCGCACGTATTCCAAGTAATCGAAGATGTTACATCGGTGCAACGGATATTGACTTTTGTATACACGTAGAGTATCATAGCCGAATGCACCGAGTATCGGAATAACCAAAGCGATAGTCGTATACGCGATGCTCTTTTCTTCTTCTTTAAGCCATTGCTATGTCCTATTTTCCATGGCGCATGTCATGTCACCTCGTTTATAAATAAGTGTTCAAATGAAAACGATATGCATTGTTCTAGACGCCTGTCCTCTGCATTACGGGTTTTGTCTATACATTTTCATTCCACTCGCAAACGCAACAACAACGAGTAAACACAGGCACACAAGAAATGAATGAAATATATTTCGCGATTAGGGTACTCCCATTCAAATTTAAAGGGAGCTGAATGGAACCAACACACGTGTGTATATATTTTACTCTCTAGATTCTAGATATTGATTATGAAAGTAATTTAAAATGTGAAGGGTTGAGTATTCACTAAGAGTTGAGTAATTACTAGACTGCGGATGTTTTCGTAAACTCACAGTTTCACAGATTATTTTGGAAGCACCATAAATTAAAAAAAGTATACATTGTTTAGTAAAGAATGTCTTCAATTAAAATGGTAATAATATTAATTTAAATCTAATTTTTTTTTAAAAACTACATTAATATTTGTTAACACATTTTGTATATTCTCGTATGTCATAAATACATCAAATCTGTGCATTACCCTTTTGCACTTTCAGACATATGGTATTTCGTTAATGGGCTTTGTTTTTCGTTTTAAATATACCAATAAAAAGTATAAAAGAATAATAAAAATTAAAATTAAAAATAAATAGAAATTATACTGTCATTATAAAAATCTTCAACAAGAAAACCATAAAATGCTGTGATCACCGAATCAGTCCCCATGAAAGTTTCATATGTAAAGTAAATGAATATATATATGTGTATTTAAATATTACATGATAAAATAGGCTAAAATATGTAATGGAAGGATTTCACCACTTAGCACTTTGCGTCTTTATTTTCGAAATAAACATATTTAAATTTTCGACCCTTGGTTTCCTTCGTTTCCGTCACCCATTGTTCAAATGTCAAACATATGTCACGCGGCGACACATGCATATGTATACGTATTCACACGCACAAAGACAATTACCAGTCACACTCTTTTTAATTGTAACGTTAAAAACGAAATTATGCAAATGAATAGTGTGTGTTTACTGTGCAAATGAATTGTTAAAGTTAGAAAAAATATGCTTTAAAAATTGGTGAAATAGTCGGAATATTAACCTATAATGCTGCAATGATTGTGAGTTTGGAGCGCACATTCTGATCTTGTTCATTTGAAACTTCAAGGAGAGAAAAAGGGAGGATTAAGAGAACACCTTATATAAAATAGATTTCGCGTCGCGACGACTGGCGTCGGCTGAGCGCTCATCTTAATTCTTCCTCGCTCCTACGAGGGCGCAAATATCACTTCTCTCGGATAACTTTATGGCCGGTTTACATGAACCTATATATCTTATACACTATAATACATTATCGTGTCATCTTTATACATATATATACGAAAGGAGTAATAATAAATAAAAGTATTATAGCAATTCTGGCATAAATTTGAAATTACAGAAAAATGCAAAAATACATGTAAACAAAAAAATACCAAACCATAAATTTTGTTAAACCGAGCTTTGATACGCAAAATGATCGATTATATTTTAACGATAAAAAAAATTGTTATATTTTTGTCTAAATTTATTTCAAAACAAGTTTATTCAATGTTATTAATGTAATAACGCTGTCATATATTTCCATAACACTATAATTTATACTTGGGTCGGATTTTGAAAAGCGTAATATTACAGCATTTACAAAAAATCAATCGATAACAATTTTAATAAGACAATGAACAATTCACGAGATAAGTTAAAGAAATGCTAAAACCACAAATACAATCGATAAAAAGTGGTATATAATAAGTACTGATCAAGTGAAACAGTTGCTATTGGTATTGGTGTAACATTGCGTACGGTTGAGTGACCTGGCTGTGTTGAACAGCGATCATTCGGTTCAAGAGAAAAGATTAGAAATTAGTCAGAATCGTGTATATGGTTAAATTTGTCGGTAGATAGTTAGTAATTACTGTGTTGTAATATAATTAATTAATATAAGGCACAATAATGATTTTGTTAGAGATACATAACAGGATACTAGAAGAGACGTTAACTAACAAAATAAAAAATACCTTTTCAGGGTAAGTAATATACTGTTCTTTTTTGGAGCAGATATTTTACACGTTTCTGAGATAGAGGAAGAGATTATAAGCAAGGGGCGGTGTCCGTTTTAAATATTATTAATATTTATTTTAACACAATATGAAAAAACTCATTTAGTTTATACATGCACTTATATTAAAAATTTTTGTATTTACGAAACCAAACCGTATAAAGTAAAACCTATTTATTTATACTATGTTAAACATTTTTGATGTCAAATACAAGGTTTACAATATATTCACTTAATATTGAATGACATTATATTAACAATTAGAAGCTATAACAATCTGCATGTAAATACTGTGCACGGTTGATCCATAATTTGTTTCTCCTATTTCCCGTTTATTTCGTTATAATCTCAATATTTATAATAAATTGTACTCCTTTTTGTAGTCATAAACCAGAGTCTACAGATGTTGTTATAGCAGATTTCGATGGTGCTTTATTTCACATTTCTAACTTAAGCGGTGACAAGTCAAAAATTAGAGTAAGTGCACAAGAATCTGTTAATATCCATCTTACGTATGATAAAGTATCTTTAATAATATAGCTCATATTTTATTCATCTTTTGAAATAACACATTCAATTAATATTTCATTTATAGTTTCATTCGTAAAATAAATATAATTCTATTAATGCTTACAAAGAATAGTTGTACTTTAAAATACAAGAGATATATATGTTACAATTTAGTAATGTACTCTTTACCTTATAGATAAGTATTTTACTCAAATTTTATAAACAATTACAAGAACACGGGGCTGATGAATTACTTATACGAGAATATGGATCTTACCTTATAGCTCCTGAAACTGGTAAATAAGTTTCATAGAAATCAATGAGTATTTACTTATATGCATGTACAATATTTGATTGCAGTATTTAATAAGATTGTTAATGGTTGTAGGCTACAACGTTTCTGTGATGATAGACTTGGAAAATTTGCCTGAAGATTGGGAAACATTAGTTAAAGAAATTGCACTCTTGAAAAGACATTGTTTTGCCAGTGTCTTTGAAAAGTATTTTGATTTTCAAGAAGAGTACATTAGTTCGCCAGGTACAGAACTACAGAAAAGGGCAGTTATTCAATATAGAGAACAAGAAACAATGTAAGTGAATCACTATTTTCTGCCAGTGATATGCAAGTGGAACATTCCTTACTGTGTATATTTTTTATGCCAAGGTATGTTGAAGCCAAAAGTGATAGAGTAACAGTGGTGTTTAGTACAATATTCAAAGATGAAGATGATATGGTTATTGGAAAGTTGTTTTTACAAGAATTAAAGGAAGGCAGACGTGCGAGTCACACAGCTCCGCAAGTTTTATTTAATCATCGTGAACCTCCGTTAGAATTACAAGATTCTGAAGCAGCAGTTGGAGACTGCGTTGGATATATTACATTCGGTAAATATTAATTGTTCCTTTGAACTTGGAGTAACTTAAAATATGGGAGAAATGTATATAAACTACACATAAACGTTTTTATCTGATTACGATAAACTGGGCAACGACATCTTTATGCTTTGTTTTATAGTACTATTTCCACGACATACAAATAGAGAAGCTCGTGATAACACCATCGATTTAATACACATGTTTAGAAATTATCTGCACTATCATATTAAGTGCAGTAAAGTTTACATTCACTCTAGAATGCGTACCAAAACAACAGACTTCTTGAAGGTATTAAATCGGGCAAGATCACAGTCTAAGAATATTGAAAAGAAAACAATTACGTAAGTTTGTTTGTAAATTACTATGCGTTGAACACATTCTGTCGGCACAGTACAGTTGGTAACATTATATTTTACAGGGGTCGAACATTCATCAGGAAGGAATGAGTGCAAACATAATGTTACATTCCTCGTATTGTTTTCATAAAAGATAAATGACAAAGCCATCATTTGTCTCATAGATTTGCTAGAAATTCTTTGATCTTCTGGCAAGAAATATTCTTTGTAACGGAGGATTCTAACTCACAAGATTAATGAGTCGAGAGTTTTCAGTCTTCGAGTTTTACCACACATTGTCTTTTGAACAGTACAATGTTACTTAAAAGAGTCTACATTGCTGCAAACATATGTCAAGTGTTATGTGCGCAGCAAGACACGATGCATGATTAAAAAGTCATTTTATATTAAAGTTCTTAAAGTAATGCCACAAGAATGCATAGAATCTACGAAGAAATCAGGGAATTCATAGTCTGTGAATGATGTTAAGTATCTTCTGTTTCATTATTTCTATAATGTAAAAAAGTGATGTTACTAACGTTAACACTGATCTTTATGGTCATAGTATGTACGATACCATGTTCTGTTTCTTTTTAATACACTTTATATTACTTGATTTCATACAGATTATTGTTCTTTTTTTTATCGAGGTCCACGTACAACGAGAAATATTTAAAATGTAAAAAAAAATGCGTGGATTTTACGAAATAATGCACTTAATGTTTCATTTATATATGTTTAACACAGTATTGTGTTTTTTGGTAAATTATTTTTAATATCTATACTCTCTTATTAACGTATTATTATTGTAAGATAATAAAAGTATTAATTCTATATAATAGGTACTATAATTATAAAACCTTTATTTATATTATACAGAAAACATTTATTTAGCGACCGTGGGATTTAGCATTATTGATCTGTAATTACTAAATGGTTGTAAGGGTTGGAAAATCCAGATTGAGGTGCAAAGTGGGGAGTGCCAGACAGGAGTATTCATTAATACCACACCCTTTTATTTAGCACAGACACAAAAGGTACATTGTGTGGCTTTTAGGGTTTCAGTTACTAGTGTTCTCTCGGCCGGAATGTGTCATAACATTTCTATACTTTCAGCACAATAAGTTTTTATAATTACATGAAACAACATAAAAGTTTTCAACTTAAGTGTATTATATTTCATTGCATATTATGTAACTTTTCATGATATGTAAGTATTGCACACAATGTATAAAAAGTTCGTTATTATTTCAAAATATTTATATTTAATTGATCTTATGTATTATTGGTCTATATAAATTCATGTAAGAAAAGTATTGTTTATATTATGTACAAAATAAAACCAAAATTATTTGCAATTAATATTGCGAGAGGTTGTATGCAAGATTTTGTTAATGAAATTGTACGTGCAAACAAAATTATTGCTCCATGACTTACTGGAATATTTAAGAATTTTCAGTTGTATTATAAAGGACATGGACGAGCCGACTGTCGCATCACTCTTGTCTTCCTCGTCTTTTTCACCGTGTTCACCTAATGAAATAGCTATACGTCCGGGAGATTGTGTCGAAGGTGGTGTCGAAGAATGGTTGGAAGATGAAGCATTACCTGGGTTTCGTGTTTGGCAACTTGCTGGCATAATTCTCTCTATTTTGCTTAGTGTCCTTATTGCACTTTGTTGTTGTATTCGGTTCCGAGTACCACGTACCAAGGAAGAAATAGAAGCTGATTATATTAGGAAAAAAATAACGAGAAGTTTTAGGAAAGAGCTATCCAAAATCAGTAACATAGAGATGGACGACATGGATCTGAAGAAAGGTATGTAAGCTAAATTAAATACGCAATTGAAATGTTTTTACTTTATTACCGAAGTCTTCATACATGTGTTCTTTCTTCTTATTAGCTTTAGATAAAATTCAAAATAAATTCGACGTGGAAACCCATAAAGTACAGAAGGAACAACATCGAGAAACAACTCAGAAAAATGTACAACATGGATTACGATCAAGATTCAATGCAATGTTTAGTAGAATTTATTTTACTAAACAAGAACATATCGAAACTGACAATATAATTTAACAAATTGTACGGACCATTAGATTCTTACAAAGATAACAATAACAATTATATTTCCTAATTCATAATTAGACCCTGGAAACAATAGTACAGTTAATACTATTACATTTTTCAGTTGAAATTCATAACAAATATGTTCAACATTTACAATAGAATTTTCGAAACACAGCACGTTTAAAACAGAATAAGTAAATTCTACACAGTATCAATTGACTAAATATAATCTTTATTTTATGAGTATAATACAGAAATTAAGTTACTTTACATGCAACAATAATCTACAGCAAAGGATAATATATTTTGGAAAGCACATAATGGGACTATGATGTATATTACCTACCGCAATTACGTTTTATTTACTTATGTTACTATCCGATTAGTATTGTTAAAAGTTTTCACTATTAGTAAGTAAAATAACTTGTTATAAACTATATGCAATTTAAATGAAACTTTTGTTCACGACAAAAATAAATCACAGTACAAACATGTTGTTTAATGATTAGTGGAGCACTGATGTGTGTTTGTTTCTAAATAATGTTAGATTCTTAACACCATTATTACTATTATAATACATATAAGAAACAAAATTTGTAAGTTACGTTTCTTATTGTCTCTCCCTTTCTCTTTCTTCCCTTTCTTATAAGAAAAGAAAAAAATGAAATATTCTTGCAAGTTACTATGTATTCTTCCGATATATACAAAATCTATTATTGTATTCATGAAACAATATATTTTTGGAAATATTGTGAAATGAAACACAATTAAATACAAATATTCATAAAAAATATTTATTACCTGATAAATATAAAATGAGTATTTGCAATCGCAAAACTAAATCAAATAGAAGTTTTCACAGCTAAATTTTTTACGAAGACATAATTTTTGTTTATGAAGATATAACAAAAGTCAATGCTTTTAAAAAAAAAGTTTGAAAATCCAAGTAAACAAACATAACAAGAATTAAATTCTTTTCATTTTATAGCAACATGAATCTTCTGTAAATATAAATTATATTAAACAAGATTATTTCTCATAGAGAAATAAAAGTTGTAGAGGAAAATATGACTTGTCATATACACAACGCTCGCATGTATACTTTACACGCACGCATATAGGAATGATTCAATTAATCATAGTACCTTATCTACCTTTATGCTTCTTCCATTTCATAAAATGAATTTAAATTAATCTAATCGGGAAGTCGACAAAAGGTTTATAAAGAATTAATCTATATTCTTAACATTGTACAACACCAACTGGTGTGATTTTTTCATATTTTTAATAATATCACATAGAGTAGTTATTCACGTGGAATATTTTAATCGTGTACGTTTTAAAAAGTCTAGTATCAGAAGTTCGTATGGATCATTGTTTTTTAAAGTACGTTAAATTAGCAGAAACACGACTTAACGAGATAACTTAATACCAAGGAAGCGTATTTAAATAATATTCCTATCTTCTTCATTTTAAAAAATATATATATATATATATTGTAATAAAACCATAAATTTAATAAAACAACACTACGACAATGTTGTACCTCATATTAGATCCATACTGTGATTTTTATTTTTGATTTTGACTATAGTAAGAATGTCTAAAATTGTTGCTATAAGTAGACAAATTTTGTAAGCGACCCCTCCGTTAGGAGCAAAAGGTACATCTTTCAATCTACCCATAAATTAGGAAAGTTTAGGAAAAAACTTCATAGACTAGAGGATCCAACAGAACTGTTATTGTACAATATAGACATTATTTTCTAATGGACTCGATAGTCGTTTCACCATTATGGAAAAACGATTTCCACGGAGTAAAGGGACTCTACTTATACTCCATTTAAAATCTACCTGCATGCGTTCGTTCTGTACGACCCTACTTAGAGTATTAAAAGAGTATAGAGACTGATTGACATACACGTGTTAACGATGACCAGGGGTGGGGATACCTCTAATTGATGAAGATCGAGGGGGGCGGGGGAGAGGGGCTCACTACGAGGTAAGAGGTTTTGTCAGAGAGCTCGACCAAATAGCATTTAATTGCGCTACAAGACCACTAGCAACAATCGCACTAAATGGCCACTCTTAAGCGTACCTTCACGAGATTTTATTTCTCCACCAAGAGAATTTCATTTTCGGGCTTAAATACTGAAAGCTGATCACTGTCTGAGGGATCAACGATAAGATTGGTAAAAAACTGCCGCAGCTACGACCCTTCGGCTCGTCGTCTAGCGGTTCTGTCACGGTTTCGCTCGTAATGTCACGGTGTGGCGTGGAATACGGATACGGTGTCGACAATGGATTACACGTAATATGCACCTCTCCCATACTCCATTTACTTCTGGTGTCGTTCAAGTCGTTTCCTTGTGTCGTTTCCGAACGATATGGAGAAGCCGCCTTTTTCTCGGCGACGGTGATGGAACAGTTCGATATATTGATCACACGATTATCAAATGCCAGGTCCGTGCTTCTACAATGATTCATTGAAGAATTATCGAACGTGGAATTCGACAAGTTCATCGACTTCAGCGATGTTTTCCTATAAACTTTCGATCGTGTTACGGGTTTAGTTGTCAACTGCGGCGATGACGCTGATCGTATAGAGCAGGAATTACTGTCTCGACGGATATTCATATTATTCTGCGTAAATTGACAATCGTCGATGCCTCTATTTAAACACTTATTCTTAATAAACTGATCGGTATTTATGCAGGAGGGTGTGGATGCAAGTGGTGGACTTATGGATGCTGTAACATTCGGCATAGTTGTTTCTTGGGTGGTAATTACAGAATTCTGTATAGTGCACACGTTCGATTTTGTTTCATTATTATGTTTTATGTACTGAGCATATACAATACCATGGTTTTCGTAAGCAATATCAGATTTCACCGTGTGTTTTAGGGATCGATTTCGTTTCTTTGTTTCGTTCGTGGAACAGGAAAGCGGGGGTAAGAAGCTGTGCGAAAGGACGGGGGTGTTCGCGTGTGCTTCATTCGTTCCTAATTGGCTAGGACCGTATGAAGCGTCCATGAACCCTCAGCTTGGGAATCTCGAGTAAAACGCGCATGTCAAATCGTAATTCTTGAAACGGCAATACTGAACGTCCGTGCGTAACCAGTCGCCGGAACATTTCAGATAGTCGGTTTGCTCAAAGTCCCGCGGACAACCGGCCGACACCGATTCTTTGTTCGCGAATATGGTGACCACGAATTTGTCCGGTTTGAATGCGTTCAGGACACGTCGTATTATCTCCTCGTACGACGTTTCTGGAATGTTACTCTCGAATGATACGTACGAGAATTCGGACTCCGGCTGGGGGGGGGGGGGGGGGGGGACTGAACATTAGAGATGGCGTGAACAGCTACTTGTCAATCACGATTGATTCAATCACGTTCGTTCCAGATCTGGTGATTTTTCACAGTGATTTGCGATTTTTCGGGATCGTTTCTGATTGGTGGAGGAACATAACAGTTCTTTGCTCGCAACACATGACCTGTATATTTTATATTAACGACATCGAAAAAAAATTCGAGTTACATAGCATAAAATGAAGAAATAATTAAGAATAATGAATAAATTAATGATTATAAATTATAATTTACATGTTACCTAGCAAATTATTCTTTTAGAATTTCTTGTTTCTCCTACTGATTTTTAAGAACACAAATAGTAATGTAATTCATTGTAAAACCATACTGAATACGTTTCTCTGTTTAAAGATGAAGGACTTACGATCGCAGTGAGTAAATTGATTCAATATTTAAAAAATCGCAATCACGGTTGTGAATAAAATTAAATTACGAACCGTGATTCGGCGACCACTGTGATGAATCACCGTTAGTGATTTTGCACACCATCTCTACTGAACACGTAGACGAAACATTACAATTCGAAATTTTTACAATTACAGTGAACTCTAACTATATTGCCACTGAACATATTGCCACGCGAGTAGGCACTTCCCCTTCACATGTACACTTTCGAGCACACAAATTCGCTCTCCCACCACGTTGCGTACGCAAGAACACCATCACGATCCAGCTTTTGCGCAGGCGCTGAAGCCGAGGCTACGACGACAGAATTTAGCACGGAGGGGGCTCTGAACTCATTGCCATTATACCTCCCTACAGCCCTCGACCATGGCAATATAGTTAGAGTCCACTGTATATGCTTCAACGATATGGCATTAGCCATAAATGTGGCCGAACCTTAAACCATTAGTACTCGATCATCGGTGGCCCATTGTGTCCCACTGCACTCAGGGTCGTACGCCACTTTCAGGTATGGCGTTCCAAGGAATAAAACGAAAAGGACTGGAATATTTCAAAGAAATTTACGTTTTCGTAAACTTTCATGAAGAATAAAAGGGCCAGAAGTATTTTAAATCTGAAATTAGTACGCTATAAGAACTTGTTTAATTACATTAAAACGGAAGAACCGATCCCAAATTGACGTCGTACGCCCCTGAACGCCGGTGGAGCACAGTTTTCACAATTCAAGGGTATCGAGTAAGAAACACGTAAACTTTAGGGTCGGTCAGGTTTATGGCTAACGTTATATCTTTAAAGCAGCTTCGTAGGGAAAAGGCCTTCTACCATTTGGTTTCGGAAGTTTCTGAAATTTATGCCAAATTAACATGCACTTTAACATTTATTTTAGTAATTGAAATAGATTTACCAAGTGGTTAGGAGACCCTTCTCCTACGTCACTTTTTCCCCTAGTAGAAGCTGAGTTTGCTCGTGGGTGTACCCTCACGAATAAACTTGGCTTTCGCTAGGAGAAAAAGTGAAGCAGGCGAAGGGCCACCTACCATTTAGTTTTGGGAGTTACTGATATTTATGCCAAATTAATATTCGGTTTAACGTTTATTTCTATACTTGAAATAAATGTACTAAGTGGTACGAGACTTTTCTTCTAAACCACTTTTTTCCCTAGTGGAAGCTGAGTTTGATCGCGACGGTACATAATGTATACACACGCTTACACTTTTGTTTACTCCATTCATGGAATACCCGCAGGGTTCGAACAAGAAATCGTCTATGATCATGTTTGGAATTAGTTTATCGATTCCCGACTTTTGAGTCGCCTCATCCGCCGAAGAGCACACATCCCTAGTGAATATGGCCATCACTTCTGGGTCCAAGTGTGTCATTAGGATTTCCAACGTTTGATCTGGTTCAGCTGGTTCGTCTATGAGTTTCTCTCTGTTCAGAGTATATAAATACCAACAATCCGAATCCACAGAGCCCAAACAATAAGCTTCTCCTTCTGAATCGGGGAAATGTGCAGAAAATTAAATATCATTAACATGTAATTTTAAAGAATGCCAGCTCGTAATCATAAACGTTTTTATTACCAGGGAAAAATGTATCGAGCAACGTAACTTCTTCTTCGAACGCTTGATGCGGTGATATCTGTAACTCGGGTTTCTTGTAATTCTTCCGCGAGTAGAATACATTCTGGAACAAATGGAAACTATGTAAAGTTTAAATTCATCATGCTGCCTTTTCTTTATGTCTTGGTGAAAAGAAATAAATATTGTTTATTATTTAAAAAAATATGTAATAAGTAATTACAACATATATCTATGGACAGGGTAAGAAATGATTAGAAATGATTTTGGAGAAATACATTTTCGTGTACAGTATCATAGGTAAGAGAGATCAATAAACCAAGAGGGTAGAGATGTATCCTGTATACTAGAGGTTTCCTATATATAGACACATCACTTATCCATGCACTAGGTCAAGTTATATAGCTAAGTACTTTTAACTTCAATTGGTATGCGGTTAATGAAAATTCTCACGGGCAAACGTTCTAAGTCTGTAACAGCACAGTGCTTCAACACTAGATTTACAAATGTAATAATTCTTAACAGTTAACGAATAATTACCGAAACATATTCTCCAAAAATGTTTCCATACTTGATGTAAGGGAATAAGCAATCGATAAAATTAATAACAAGACATATTTTTATAAATATAATAACAAAATTTGTTCTCGGATATTTACAATATTTCCAGAATTTGTGTGTACATGCCCACTTCTGTATTGAAACTAGACAACAGTAACAAGACAAACAACATATACCTCCACTTCCTCGAAGCCAGTGTACTCTTTTACAAGCTCCAATAGTGGTTCCAAGCACTGAAGTGGTGTAGTTGTACCGCATGTTTTCAGAATAAGCCTACGCTTTGACAGGAACATGCTGCTTTCGCTGGAAAAACAGAAAGATATCCTTATATAACTTCGGGAAAAAATCAGCTTACGTATGTTATACAATGTTAACTAGTAACAGCGTTTTAATATAATTTGGGTTTGGTAGCAATTTGGGATTAATTAAAGAGCGTATACATCGGTTTCGAAAAATAAATATAACATTTATTTAAAAAAAAAGCATAAATGTAATTCAACAGAAAATAAACAGCGAAATTTCTATATAATCATTTTCATTTTCATAGATATTTTCAAAATACCACCAATTCTATTGCCCCATCGTATGTTCACGTATTGTCATTAAAAAAAATAGAGATTATACTTACTAAATATTGATATAGAAATAGTGAAAAACAATTGTTAATTTTATCTTTACTTATATAAAAAGTGAATGACTTTATAGAAATTTCGTAGTTTATTTTCTGTGAATTATATTTATTTTTTTAAATAAATGTTATATTTATTTGTTGAAGCCGATATGGACGCTTTCTTTAATTAATCCCAAAATGCTACCAAACACCAATTTTTCATTGGTATAGAATAATTATAAAAATTCGTCAAAAAATATGGTGACTTTATAGAAATTTCGGCCAGTGCACTTCGAAGTAATCGTTGCCTATCCCACCCTATTATTCAGTACTGCAGCTTATTTTTTTTTTATTTATTTACCAGACATTATATATAGAAGTTAGTTTCTAGATTTGGTTATAAATTTTAAACAAAAATTTTTATCTTCTATAAGGCTTAACTTATTCTGCCTTTTGTTCTTTTATACGGGATTATATGCGATAAATAATTCCTATTCTCATCTTTTATTAAGAAGTGGAAAAAACAAAACCGAAGAGACCAGAATAAGAAATTCAAACCGACTTCATTAAACGATAACGAACCGAAGGTCATCAGACAATGAACGTTATTGAAAGACATCTGTCCTTGGCGTCTACTGTAATATTATTTTTAGCTGCAAATTTTGACGGTATTAGGCACGGATAAAGGTAAGTCGAAATATGTGCAAGTGTAGTAACCATTTTCCCAAAATATCAGATACAATAAAGACGACAAAATTGTTGCTAGCAATAATACCAAAAATTTTCTACTGACTGTTGATTAGAAAAAAAATAAATGATCTTACGTATAATTGTTTTGTTTCAAATTTTCCTACGGGCCACGATTTCTCGTCGATAAAAAATCTATTTATTAATAAATGTAAGTGCATGGAATTTCTACACGGGGCGCGGAAATTTTTTCCCAAAATTTATCATCGATATTTCGTGTAGAGATTGACCCTAAATTCTTCGAGTACAGGCAATAGGATAAATGCAGCACACGAGGCGCTTTATTAGTCGAAACGAAACGCAAAGATAAGTCGGGGAACGCGGATAATACGGCAACGTACAGTGACCACAGACAAGATACCGATTGGAAACGATAAAGTCCAAATAAAAGTGAATAGAGCGTCCGAAGTCTACCATGAATCTCGGAAAATTGGTTCAATTTAAGTTTTTAACATTTATTTAAATAGTTCTTACCGAGTGCCTCGCTCTTGTTACACCTGTTACAAAGTGTAACAAATTTTCAAAAATTCCTTCAATTATATACAGTGGGAGTTAAAAGTGAGTATACACTTTGAATGTATGGGATTTATTAATATTTATTGATCTCAATTTAGAACTAATATTTCGCACAGATGATCTATTATATTGAGATCTGGTGACTGTGGATGACTTAATTGATTGAAAATGTTTTTCGGCAAACAATTCTTAACCGACTTTGCTGTATATTTTAGGTCACGATATCATTTTTAAAAAACCTATAAATGCACTTGCAGCTAAATTGGATTTTATAATATTTAAATATCCAAATTTGTCCATAATATTGTGAATAAAAATCAACTGTCCTATACCAGAGGTTTCCATACTGTTCCAAGCGATAATAATACATTCACCATGTTTAACGATATTTACCAAATTTTGTGGTTATATCTCCAAATTTTTTTCTGTTAAAATTTTTGGTTGCTTACTCATCCCGAAAATGCCAATAACATCATATCAAACTGTATTACTACCACGATCTTACAACAGTAGAATGGTACAGAATTACTACACGAATCTCACCTTTGTAAAGTGTATACTTAGTTTTGATTCTCACAGTATGTATATAAGATGATCTGAAAAAAGGGTCCAATAAATTCGGGGTACATAGTATCTAATAGATAGATAGATACTACCTATAAAATAAATTAATAGATAGATAGAATCTACCCGAGTTGAGAAAAATGTAATCTCATTACAAAATCTAAATTGCAATTACAATGTAATTGCGGGATAATTACAATTACATTATAATTGTAGGTTTCTGGAAATGTGAATAAAAATTTTCATAAGTATGAATTTCAAAAAGGTGTAAATAAAATTATATTTCATTTATTAAAAGTATCGATAGAATTCGACTAGTATAATTTATTTTAAAAGTAACTGACCCAAAATTATCGCGAGTATGAATTATAAAAAAATGTTAGCAAAAAGTATGTTTGTAATTTCCAGACTTCTTAGAAAATTGTAATTTAAAATATTTTCAAAATGATCGAAATACTTTGAAATATATTCAAAATCATTCGAAATATTATTGAAATCATTTGACATATTTCCGAAATCGTTCGAAAAGATTATACAGATTTTAATGAGTCTCTTTCCGCTTTAAGAACGCGTTTAAGGATAAGCTCGATCGATCTTGAGTGACAAATGGTCGTTGAACTTGCCCGGCTGTAGATTGCGATTGCAAATATCAATCGTATAGGTGAAAAAAGAATTCATGGCCTTGAAAATCGCAGTGACATTATCGACGAGATACGTGTCGATTTAATTTAAGAACGAGTGTTCCCTAAAAACCTGTTGGTTCCGTTTAATTATACGCTGAAGTTGGAGGAGTCTGCACACCACGTGTGCGGAAGTCGACCAGCGCGGTCTACGCCAATAGGCGTTCGCTGCAAGTATACCTACGGACCGATTTATTAATTTACATAATAGTCTTCTGTAATATACATATATGTCACAGTAAAAGCGTGAAGTTTAGTAAATGTATACAGTTACTAGTCAATGTATGCATTTACGTACGATTTTAGCAGAAGTATGAACCGAATGTAAGAATGTACAGTAAATCATATGTATTCATTTACTAGATAATGCATACATTTCCTACAGCACGTTGGTAAAAGTATAATGTCGAAAGTATAAAATTTTTAAATATAGGTATATTTAATGAACAAAAATGAAAACTGAAAACGTAACACTTTGTTTGATAATTTAGGGATCTTTTTTAAGAAAATTAGTTGTTTTTATGAGAACGTGGGTTTGGTTAGGTAATATTTTTATTTATGTAAAATAAATACTTAAGTAACATAAATTAAGAGAAAAATTTTCCTTCGTACTGTTGTTATTCATTTTAATAACAACCTAAATGATTTGTACCCATGAAATTAATTATAGCTATGTAAACTGTAAAGACGCGTCCCTATTAGGACAAAATTTATATGACTCATATGGACAAATGCTACCAAAAGTGTTTATTGAAATTAATTGCATTTTTGTTGTGCGTACTTTTACTGAACCAGAAATGTAAATGTCTGCATTTACTAGTAAAAATATAAATTTCGTTCCTTGTGAATACATTTATTAAACAGATTAAGTGCATACGGATCACCCCTATTCTGACAGATTAGATAAACATAGATAATTTTGCTTTAATACTTTTCCGAAACTCTTAGTTTTCCCTTCCTGTAACATACTAAGTGCTGTTTTAGACAAGAA
Source organism: Dufourea novaeangliae (assembly GCF_001272555.1). Taxonomy (NCBI): domain Eukaryota; kingdom Metazoa; phylum Arthropoda; class Insecta; order Hymenoptera; family Halictidae; genus Dufourea; species Dufourea novaeangliae. The sequence continues at coordinate 407,568 of NW_015373989.1, read as the reverse complement.
CATAAAAAATTGTGAGAAGAAATTTAAAAATAGGTACCTGAGTACTCAGGTACCTGGTTGCCTACACAAGGGTAAATTAATAGGCTTTTTATCAGTAAGCACTGGAACTTAAAAATCTATTGAGCACTTGCGCTGGCAGCCAATTCACAGATGCGTGTAATCTCGATGTGTGTGGCACGTCATTCCAGCGCAAGAGTTTAATGGGCTGAATGAAGGTGATTCCTTACGTATCAGTACGTCAAAAATATAGAATAAAATTTTTGTATTGAGAAAGTCAGAATTTCGATACGCCACCTAATGACAAAAAATGGAACTAGTGAGTGTAAGTCGAGTATCCATATGATCGAGAATGTTTAAATAGACAGGTTGAGAAAAACTAGTGTTTTTATATTTCTTGCGTTATTCAATGCTTTTAAATTAATCGGTATAATAACAGTCATAATTATTTACACAGTTATAAAAATATTCACCATAGAATTGTCTCCTAGAAAAAAAAAAAGTAAAATATATTGCTGTGTATAAAAAGTAACCTTGCTAAAATTATAAAATAAATAAAATCAAATAGAAATAATTGACCGCTTCAGGGAATGGGTGAAAGATTTAAAAATTGGCAAGAATATATCGTCGTCTATGATAGTATGCTCATTACACTTTACAAAAGACGATTTCATCCCAACAAGTACAGTAAATTCTCGATGAATGTTTGAACGCACTGACAAGAAGAGGTCCCCAGGTATAGCGTTAACTTTTTAATCAAGTTTAGTACAGTGGTATTTTATTATAGTATATATTAGTACATTGGCTTGGTATTTCGAAGCCAATTATATTTTTTACAGACGCATATGGCAATTACTTTATGAAATATCTAATGTTCAGTACCGAGGAGCCTTCGAACACTCATCCAGGATTTACTGTATCGCTTTATCACTATTCGAAACCTATAAACATGATTCACTTATCTGTCATTAAATATTTCGTTAAGCGGATAAAGCTTCAGATACGGAGGACGCGGTTCAAAGAAACGCAGACGACAAATGGCTTTCTAATCGCATTCTCGATTACAGATAATCGCGTACCGGGGAGCTCTGGCGACTATTATTGTTTAGTGGCCAAACATTCGAGATGATGTTGCAAAATTGAAATTGTTAGTACAGACAGCTTAACCCTTGCATGACGGACGTGACAGCCTACGGCTGGGTCACACGTGACCCATACTAGACGAGAGATGGACAAACTAATTATTTAGATAAAACGTTTCAAATAACGAATAAAAGATAAAAAAATATTTTGTCATTTGTAATTGTTTAAACGTGAACATTTCCATTTTTAGAAAAAAATAATACTTCTTTATGAATGAATCGACATTTGTTGAACAAGTATTTAATCTCATTATTTGTCTAAAGCTCAGGACGACACCCTTAGATACTGCTGCTTTTCACTGTGTATTAATCGTATAAAATTCTGCCTAACTCTGCTAGACACTATATAGAGGGTGTCTCAGCTAACTTGTGCACCTCGAATAATAACTTAACGGTACACTTTATGATAATTTTGAGGCGTGTAACTTAAATGGCATCAAAGGACACATCTTATAAGGTACATGCTTTTTTTGTACTTGAGGGCATTTCAGAGATTTCAAGATCACCTTGATTTTTTGTAACAGTATAACCTATTTTTTGTATCGTAGATCGATAGAGTATCAAATTCTGAGTAAATAATGTGTTGACCTTCATACGTCCTAAACCTAATAGTTAACGAGATATTTACAAAATAATCATTGTATTAAAGCTATAAAAAAATAGTATATTCATTTAAAGGAATTTGTAAAAAAAATTATGCAAAATTTGTATTGTTGTAAAAATTAATTTTTGTTTATTCGTCGGACACATCCTTTTTTCACAGAACATCGAAGCATACCGAACGAAGTGACCCAGCCATGGAGGGTTAAACAAAGATTTCGTTAAAGTTCAACACAGTTACACTTGGTTTCGTTGATTTTGTTTATAATATAATGAAATATTAGACTTCCTGTAATTCAAGTGGAGGGCGGTATGAATTGTAAGGTGATTCGTGTGTACGCAAAATGTACAAAATCGTAACGCCACAGATAACGAGCCGTGATGGGCTATTAATTTCCTATCAACTTAATGGCTTCTATTTTAGTCCATGGAAATGATTATTTAGCGATAACACACGAACAAAGAACATCTGTACTAATTTAGTTGCATTTCTTAATGTAGAGATACGATAAAATTTAAGATACCCCATCGTACGGATAGCAGCGTCCGTGCATGTGGACCCCGGACTTTAATGGAAGTTGCAGTGAACCGTTGCATTGTGTATAATACAAACGATGTGTACTCTGTTTATTACTATACTATGTATTATTCAAGCGATTACTAAACAGTGAATGTTCATGTGAATAAAAATATTTGTGGAAAAATTCAGAAAAATTGAATTTTAATAAAATTTTATATTCTATAAGGACACCTAACAGATGCATTTATTTGTTTTTCAAGTTGAACTGTTGTATAGTTTAAAAGGAATAAAAATTCCAGGCATATCAGAGTTAATAGTTTCAATGAGTTGTAAATAAGATCGAGGATGGATCTAACATTACGTTTCACTTACATCCATCTTTTAGGTATGTTAAACACGTGCGAAATATTTTACATGTTTATGTAAGACTTATTACCTGAGAACATAGGCATCCACTTGCTCGGTACGACAAATGCTGATGATCTCGCAGCGGACAATCTTCAACAAGGACTGCCATTTTCGCCTGGAAAACAAAGAATATCGGTCTTGTTCAATTAATAAATTTCATAAAATATGGAGAATTCAAAGTTAAGTATTTATACAGGGTGTTGCAAAACAAGTGTAAGTCCTCGAAAGGCATAATTCCTGGGGTGATTTGAAATAACATTTTCCTTAATGAAAATGTTCATCGAGGCTTTGTTAACGAGATATTAACGAAAAACTCCGACCAATCAGAGTCTGCATTAATTTTTATTATATATCTCACAGTACTGACACGGGAACATTCCCAGAGCAAAAATTATTTTTCCCTTTAAACTGGCATGAATTTGAAGAGGATTAAAAACTATTGAACGTGTATTTTTGTTGATTTTGCTAAAAAAAAACGGTTCATACCTACGTTTCGAAAAGTTCGTTGGAATATTCCGTCCTTCCTTTTTTTTTTATTTACGGCAGCGAAATAAATTTCGGGTCAAATAGACCAGAATACAGCAGCACGGTCGTATTAAGATAAAAGACGCGTATTACGGCAGACCTCGATGAATCTTGATGGAATATAATGTTCATGGAGAACATTTTGAGAAATTTCGTATTCATCGATACGAATAAATTATGAGCAATTGTTAATGGGATTTGTTCGTTAGTGTAATAGCTGCAAAATGAATCAACTATATTGTACTACATAAAGTTATTCTTATTGTACAATTAAATATTTAGTTAACACGATTTAAAATTACTTTTTACAATTACAATAGCTTGCTGTTTAATGTCGCTCAAAATTATCAACAATTGCTAAATCTGAAAATGCAACGCACGATCACTGAAAATCATCGAAGATTAAAAGCTGCTGATTTAACACTTCTGAGGTAGTTATATTTTGAATTGTTAGTCGGATGTATCAAGATTTACTGTTTTTGATTACTGAAAACGATTGTATCGCTCAAAAATACTCAGAAACTGGCAAATAAATGTGAAGTACGCCAATGTAAAAGATTAACAGTAATGACTAATAATTGATGATGTAATTACATGTAAATTTGCGTAGATACGATAAATAATTTATTACCGATAATATCAAGTTATCTGGTGACATGGATGCTCCAAATTTTTCGAATAATTCGAGCAACTTGAAGCTATCAGGGAATTGGAATAAAAAACAAGATCAGATTTTTCGGCACAAGTGATAAGTATTAAATACAATAAGATAAATTGATGGATCGAGAAAAATATTTTATCGTCTTCAACACGTGCGAGCCGCATGGTTCGAATATTCGTTGTAAGAAACTCATTCTACAAACGCTCATTAACACTAAAACTACCAGAGCAGTCCAAATGATTGATTAATATCTTTTTCTTCGTTTTGTAATTTTATAATCTTATAATTTTTATAATTTTGTAGCTCGTTTTACGTCCTGTACATGTACACCAAGGGACTTATTGCCCGTTAAATAAATTAATAATAATAATACACTTTCATAACGATGATTGAGATGTTACAACAGTGCATTTTCGTAGATCTTTTACGACATTTATTGCAATATAAAATTGAAGAAATTAGTTGATTTATAAATTTGTATATTTCCAGAAGTTTGCCATGTTTATCTATCTGATAGACATACATATACGTTTATCGTCGGTAATTCTAGTGTTAAAGTTCACTAATAGAACAGAATAAAAGAATTTTGGTAAGAATACTATCAATAATCAAATAAAACAGTATTGTAAATTTCCACACAATATATTCTGAAAGCATCTTCTACAAACACCATACCTATATATACCCAAAAGTCCACACTTCGATCACAATCAATCCGCGCAGATACTTTGAAGCATACCTGCGTCGATTAAAGAAGTTCCAAATAAATTAGCGTTTCTCCGAATACGTCTTATCGGGATCGTTTTATCACGGCTCTCAAGTTCACGAACGACGCCCGGCTTTTCCTGGTTGACGTCGCGCGATATAACCGTTCAATTTGTAACCGTCTCGAAACGTATATGCATATGTAATACAATCCTTTAAAGTGGTTCATACCTGACACTCTACTCAATAAAGCATCATATTACTAATTGGTATTAAACAACCCACTAATACATTTTAATGGCGTATATAAATTATATCTATGAATTTCAACGACATTTCCAATGGTCATTCTTCATTATATTAAAAATAAAAAATATATTTTGGTTAGTTGTATGACTCCATTGTACTCATTTCTGGTACATTTGGCAACGTTGTTTTTGCACGCATATCTGTGTACGTGTGTGCGTGTTCAGTTTTCCCGCGTATAGTCAATATTCAATTATGTTATTCTTATATGTACAGTTAATTATATTCTCGTGCATTATAATTTAGAAAATTAGAATTCACCAAAACACAGAGTAAGTAAAGTATTTTTTATATTCATTTGAATTTCGCGGGTATGATTCTACTTCAGCAACATTGCCAAATCCTCAACATAGTTCCAATAACCATCCAACTACCGACACATCCTGGACTTTATTGTCAAATATCTTCCTGGAATGTTCGGCACGGTACAAGATTTAATTCGTTATCAAAAAGCTCAGGATTTATATTTTCAGTACCTAGGTTTCGGTTAACAGTTCCAGTTTCTGTCAAAAAATTATACTTCCGGTTAGAAATCGTAAGACTGCCATAAGGGCTGTGTTAAAAATTGAATTTTTGACTATTTGGTTCTAATAAACAATTGTATGAATTTTATTTAATTATCTAGTCTTTCGAATTTCGCACGAACCTCCTTAATCTCCCGTGTAACCGATTCTTATCGTCCCCGGTGGATTCACGTCGGACACGAAACATGACCATCGAAGAGGCTCAAGGAACAGACAGATCCCACAGGTTAGCTATCTGGTGTAGTGGCTAGAGTTATTTTTTCGAAGGTTCGAAAAAATCGTCGAAATCTCGCGGTATCGTACGTTCACATCTATGTCCTCGTTGCCCCGAGACTATTGTCTGGATCGATGCGTTTATTCCGGTCATAATTCTCGGGTAGTAATGTTCCATTAAAACTATAATCATTAACCCTATCAAAAACTCCCATTAAAACTATAATCATTAACCCTAAACCCACACCCTTCCAATTTTTGGCACCAGTAACGCCGTGGGGTCGCGGGCTACCCAAAATAAAATCTTAGTATTTAAAATACTGTTTAATATTTCCAAACTATTCTTCCTTAAGCACCATAGGAATTAATAACTGCACTGTGTGATATCTCTTAAAAGAAAAAGGAAACGTAAAGAAAAGCTGAATATTCTAATGTTAATTTTCACGTCTGTAGACAAGATTCAAATTTCGCGGGGTCGCGGGTCCCCCTATAGTGGCGTTCAAGGGTTAATAAAATTGAAAAAAAAAAATTAAAGTACACTCGTCTTTAAACAAAAAAAAAATGCCATCTTTTCATTCGACGTAAACATCGAAAGGGTTAAGAACCATTTCGCTATAGAAATACGATTACATAATACGGAGCAAAGAGCGAATAAAAACACGCACATCATTCGTACATGATGCACAGACGCTATGCAAACCGGAAGTGTGAGCGTGAAACGAGATTATGTGCCAAAAGGCATGCTTCGGTCGCGCAGCGAACAAAAGCGGAATTACTCGGGCAGTCGTCTCTCGCACAATTTCCACCGTTTATCGATACTTGCCAACATGTTACGGTTCGTCTAATTATAAAAATTGACGGTCCTAACAGCCAGTTTCGGACGATCCGGTTTTTCGACCAATTCCGGTACTTTTGCCGAATCGGTAATAACCGAAAGCAGCGTTATTATCGATAATTACAATTAATATTAATTATCAGTTTAATTAATATATAATATTAATATAAATTGTTATATACCAATTATTATATTAATTTTAATAATTAGAATAATAATAATTACACTGTTTAACAAATGTTAACTGTTTTCCTACCTCGTAAACCATTAATAGGCTTCTCTGATAGATCTTTATGAGCAGAACACGAATCTGTAAACCGTTTATTCCAAGCAAGTCCAGTTTTTGAAAAAATAAACTTTTTAAAGTATTGCAAATTTCAACTTTTGTGGATGTGTTGTGCTTTTACAGTAACGGTTAATATTTCTTTAGGTGTTACATAAAAGTTATTCAGTTGCTTTTGACACAAAATAATTCTCTGGACTCTCCCGAACAAAATCATGTAAATTATTATTATATTATAGACATCTACATATATTTAAATAATGGTCAAAGTGAAAACGCCACCGAAAACATACCAATTGTTACTGATATTCTTCAATTTATTTCAAAAACTCAGGGTGTAGGAGCAAAATCTAACTGTAGCATTCGTTGGAGCAGACCTTTCTGCTAAAGACGGTGTGAAGGAAAGTTTTAAAATCTGTTTTGCTTTCAATAGAGAAGCGAAATAGTTCAGTAAAAGACGCGGCGGTACAGTGGTACTCGATGACTGCGGTCGCCTGGCATGCCGTTCAGCGTGACAAAACCGCTAAATGTGCACAGGCAAGACGACTGCAGTCATTGAGTACCACTATGACGCCGCCGCGTGTTTTACTGCACTATTTCGGTTTCTCTATTAAAAACAAAACAGATTTTGTAACTTTTCTTGATACCTTCCTCAGCAAAAAGGTCTGCTCCATCGCATGCTACGGTTAGATTTTGCTCCTAGACCCCGAATTTTTTAAATAAATTGAAGAATATCAGTAACAATTTGTGCGTTTCCGGTGTCCTTTTCACTTTGATCATTATTTAAACATATTTAAATATCTATAATAGAATAACGATTTGCATCATTTTCTTCGAGAGAGTTCAGAGAATTATTTTGTGTCAGAAGCAACTGAATAACTACCACTGTAAAAACACAACACACCTCCGAAGTTTCAAATTTTTAATTTGTTAAAAAGTTGATTTTTTATAAAACTGTACTTGCTGGGGAAAGAACTGTCAGAAACGCCTATTAACGGTTACGAGGTAGGAAACTGTTAACATTTGTTAAACAGCGTAACTATTATTATTATAATTATTAAGATTAATATAATAAGTGGTATAGAACAGTTTATATTAATATTATATATTAATTATAATAATTGAACTGATAATTAATTATAAATTACAATATTATTGTTTACTGTAATTATCGATAATAACACATTATCGTCTAAACCGATTATAGCGGGCGGCGTTCCTGCAATACGAAACATCCCGCCGCGAGGATAAATATACAAATTCGCCCACTAAAACGATCGCAACAGTGCCTCGTCGATCTATTAAATTAAAACATTAAACCGCAACAGAAGTTGACACGTGTATCATTGTCGTAGCGCGACCGGTCGAATGGTAGTTTCAAAATTTATAGTTTTACTTTTTGTGCGTTTTCATGTGAAGCTTTGACGCTGGGAACCACCAAACCCGTCAAAATCAGGGATTGAATATCTCTTTAGGATTACTGAAATTGTATGCAGTGATTTTGGCGGAATATATGTTTTGTAATTATTCCATACCAATGAAAAATCTGTGTTTGGTAGCATTTTGCGATTGATTAAAGAAAGCTTACACATGGGTCTCGAAAAATATATATATAACATTTATTAAAAATGAATAGAATAGAAACAGCGAAATTTCTATAAAGTCATTTGCTTTTTATACAAGTACAGTTGAAATTTACAATTTTTTTTTCACTATTTCTATATTAATACTTAGCGTAACCACCATTTTTTAAAATGAAAATATAAAAACAGATACAATGAAGCAATAACATTGGTGATATTTTGAAAATATCTATGAAAATGAAGATGACTATATAGAAATTTCGTCTAGTGCATTTTTAAAGTATCACCAATTTTATTGCTCCATCGTATCTGTTTTTATATTTTTATTTTTAAAAAATGGGGGTTACATTAAGTATTAACAATTATTAATTTCAACTTTACTTGTATAAAAAGCGAATGATTTTATAGAAATTTCGCAGTTTGTTTTCTATTGAATTACAATTTTGTTTCTTTTATTAATCTTCTTTTAATTAATACCAAAGTGATAACATACAGCAATTTTTCATTGGTATGGAATATTTAAGAATTCATTAAAAAAACATGGTGGGCAAATGTCGACTCATTCAGGAAGAAGTATTAGTGTGTTATAAAAATTGGAATTTCCACGTTTAAACGGTTAAAAATGACGAAGTACTTTTTTTATCTTTCATTCGTTATTCGAAATTCTCTTTATCTAGATTCTACATAATCAAGTTGCCTATAACAAAAGAAATGATATAGAGAAAGATATTTTTAAGGTATCTTTAGTGATAATAACATCGGACAATAATAAACCTATTGCAATTATCCCTACGTACCAACAAACTAACACCAAAAGAAACTGTAATACAAAATACAAAGAATATAATAAAAAAATTACATTTGAAGTCGTGTTTCCTCAAAATACTTTTTTTATGTTCCTTCTCATTGTTATAAATAAAGTACGTATTGCGTCGGTTTTAGGTACTCTTTTTTTCCTAGAATCCACATAATCCACACCAAAGTTTTACATCCGTTCGATAAACTGACTATCGTTGCTAAATCTACTACTACTCGAAATTATAATTGTTATAATTGTACAGGATGATTCTCACGCTGCGTAATAAATAGTCATCTCAGTGAGATCCGATCAACAGATTACACATGGTGACGCAGCGGTCCATTTTTGCGGCATAGTCTTTGATTTATGTAGCGGGAGAATCACCCTGTACTTGATTTTTCGGCATGTTCCTCTCTTAAATATTCTTATGATCGATTGTATTAATATAATAATTTAAAAAAAAAAAGAATATTTCAATAACAGTAGCGCTAATAACAATAATACCACTAAAATTGAAATTTATCTACCTGTAACATCGAATTAAGATAAAGAATATTTATTTTTAAAAAATGGCCTATATCGATTTATAGTTAAATTAACAGCAATAGAAATTGTATTAGTAATGCTTGCGATTAATGTTTCGATAATTTGTATTTACGGAAAAGGAAACTTCGAAAATTACTATAACATACGTCGGTAATGTAGTGTACTTCGTTAATTTCGTCATAAAGATTTCTTTTCGAACTTCGTTTACAAATGTCGAATGACCTTGAAAAATGTTACGCGAAGATAAATATAATAAACTAAATTAAAATTTCAATGTGCGTACTTCAATTACCGAAATACACGCTCCTTCATCGAGTTTCCTATTATACGACGATTACTTAAGGTAAATATTTACGCAATAAAATACACCAATTCGAAACGGAAATGTTTGTACAATTTCTACAAATTGTACTTCCGAATTGTAACGTATGTATACAACAACAAAAAATACATTCATATTCACGAAGGGAAAAAAACGATCATGGTCAATAACAGTCGGATAATTGTTATTCAAACATTTTGTCGTTTATTGCAAATTCATTTTGGCAAAACTAAAACGGCCTTTAACAGATAATTCAAAATATGTACTGTAACTTTATTTTGCAAATTTAAGTTATACAAAAAAGATATTACTTAATAATTATTGCAAAAATTATAATCTCTTAATAGTAAACAATATTCTCTCCCGTTTAGAGAGTTTGTGTAAATAAAAGATTCTGTATTATCTATTACGTTCAGTCTTTTTTTTAAATAGGAAAAACGTTTTTAATGGATTTCTCCTTTTACTAATTGTAAGTCAATAATTATGCCGCGAGTGCACGTGATACTATCTCAATCACGATAAAGAATAAACACAAACGCGGGTTCTTTTATACGGTATGGTTTTGCGGCAAATGCAATCAGTTTTTACAAATGACGGAATTTATAATTCAGTAGAATTTATTCTCCAGTCATAAAAACACACTGTATGCGTAACACTTAATTTTACACAATACACGCAATAAGTAATAAGAATTCGCAAAAAGAATAAAAAAAAAGACTTTATAATCATTATAACATTTGTTACACATACAGTTCAATAATATATGGATGCGTTTGTTAAAATTAATAACCATCAAGAATTATTAACGTACATGCAAGTCCATTATAATGTACCATAACATAAATCTATTTTCAGCCACGGGTAATGTTTCTCGAATGTACCGTGTCAAAGACATATAAAGTTTAATGCTCAAACGTTATACATATATGTATATACACCATATAAAATATCATTTTACAATATGGTATAATCCCTTATATAACTTTAGTATATTTAAACGCCAAATATTCATTACCAATACAGAAACCGCTTTAAATTTTATATCTTTAATTACAATTTCCGTATGCATCTATGAATGTTACTATTCGTTTAAAACAATTTGCATGAGCAATAAATAATATATACAAACAATAATGCTCCGTCCTAGAAAATGATCGAAAATAGTCTGTAACGACACAATAGTGAATACCTCATAAATATTTGTTTACGTTAAAGGGAATTTCATTCCTCTGGCAGTGAGGTTCAACGAAAGAAAATGTGTATCCCCTGAAGTATAACAATGAACAGCATTCAAGAATTAAAAACGTGTTTATATACATATATATTTTTATATTTTAATACACAATATTGACAAATGGGCCACGTTCCGGGCAACAATTACCACGGAATGCTAGTAAACTCCTAGAAAAGGGAAGATTACATCGATGTCTATTTATATTCAATTTAAAATAAGGAGATAAAGCGATGTATGTATATACATATCAGAGTCACGTAGCCTCACTTTGAGCGGTCGGTATTACTGGAACGAGAAGGTGGGCGCATCGATCTTCGCCAAAAAACACGACGCATACACGCTACTGGTCAATTCAATCTATTCAATGCGAGTACGTCGTTAAACCATTTTTTCCAAACAGAATCACACATTCGTTCGTGTTTCTCGAGTCTCCCTGGAAACATCGGAATGTAAATTCGTGCCGAATATCGCAAACGAACGGTCGGTCTTCCGTAAAATCGACACACGTGAACCAGCTTATTCTCATGCGAGTGTTTGGTTAAGCACACTAACGATTACTGTCGGAACAATTATATCGCAAAGTGCCGGCGATACGGTCATGGTTACCAAGCCGGTTTTATTTTATCGAAACATTTATTTCGATTAAACTACGTGTCATTGATAAATACTTAATATTTGTTATTCTTCGAGCAATGGTAACCTTTGATACAAATGTGTTTAGGCTGAAATATAATTGTAAGTCCGAAAATTTTTATTGAATTTACACGAACGCAGATGCTCGGCAAAGAACGACGGTCGTGACTAGTAATTATCGCGCGAGTATTCTGTGATAAGTTTTAAAAGAAACGTGTCGAGTCGGTACAGGGGTAGAAAAGGCAGTTGGTTAGATTCAAGGGGGATAGTGTACTTCAACTTACTGAGGAATCTGCCTGAGATCGCCCTGCTTTCTGTTTATGCTACTGTTGCTTGTGAACCAAATCTCGAGGAGTTTCTCCACACCTTCGAAGAATTGCACGCTGTCGGTGCCGTCGTCTTTGGTAGTTGCCATCCTCTGGAGACACGAAACTTTATTCACAACTGTTGTGTACGCGAAGAGGGACAAAACAAGAATTTCTTTCTTGAGTTTGTGTTTCGCTCCAAATGCACAACAAACCACTCTTCACACCGAACTTTGCTTTACTACTGAGAGAACAAGTGAACGAGCAATCATATTGGCGGTGGTTTCTGTCCTTCTCCCTCTCCCTCGCGTGCGCAATATGGTGGTTTCTGTCCTTCTCCCCCACTCTGGTACGACCGTCCTTTTTCAACTAACGCATCTACGTTGGATGCGTGTGCCTACCTCTCCGCCAATCAGAAACCTCGCGTGACGCGTGCGCGCTTTAACTAATTATTTTCGAAATTAAATTATTCATGTAATTTCCCCAGTAAGATAACTGCATTTGAAAATAGAAGAAATCTCGTTATCCGTGTTATAAAAATTATACCGTTTAAACGTAACCAAACAATAAGATACATATATTTGGGACGAAACAGTTGGATAGTTGTGATCATTCTTTTTAACTACTGTATAGTACATGTGCATACTTTAATGTTTAACTTATCTTCATAAGAAAACATACGTTTTTATAATTGTTTCATATGTATCGAATGATTATAAATATTTATAAATTAATGTAGGTTATGGCAAGATAAAACGAAAAATTGTAGTTACCTATAAAAAAGTGTCTTTATAATGTTCTGCTACTATCAGGATAAACTGCTAAATTTAACATTACAAATACTTTATGAAATATGACGGCACTACAACTAAGTAACAAACAGGAATCACACACATTATTCATACTGCAACTCGAAAATGAGTTAAAAAATTTTATATTACAAAACAGTTTTGGTACAGATACATTCTATTAGGAGGTCTCCTATGTTATTTTATCTTTTTCTTTTTAATTATTTTACTCCTTCCCTTAGCACTAAATTTCTGAGGTTTCTTTTCGATTGTTTTCACCAAAACATCGTCTGTCATGGGTTCAATAACTTTGCCCATACTCGTCTTAACGGTAGGCTCGATCATTTTTCTGTGGGCATTTTCGGGTACAAAGTTTCTTCCGAGCGGCATTCTAACACTAGCTTCGTAGTCCTTAACACTCGTAAATGGATATGGTAGTTCATTGACTTGATGTTGCTTTATATTAGCATTATCATCTTCAAATATTATTACATCTCCTTTATTCTCATCTTTGCGGGGTAAATCCTTGGGGAACTTTAATATGAAACGTCTTTTACGGCGTTTCGATACTTTTATGTTTTTCCCACCCCAATTACCCCAGCCTGGTAAGGTTAAATCGATATCCTTAGGTTGAGATTTTTTCACCTGCAAATAGTTTTTTTGTATTATATTTCAAATAAATGAATTAACAAACTGATTTGTAAAACGAATATGTTTCAACGTACCTCCTCCTCTTTTTCTTTCCTGAACTCTTCTACAACATCATCATCAGCAAATGCTTCGCTGATTACGTTATGCTTTTCATCCTCATTTTCACTATCATCCAAGGCATCGTCATCTCCTGTTATGTCAGCTGGTAGATCTGTATGCAGTTGTTTGGGTTTTACATTTATATACTTACTAGGGTCTATTTCTTTTTCAGATGCATTCAGTTTCTGTGCACGTGCATCTGGTTTATTTACAGATAAACTACTACTGTATTCTATATTTTTAGCGTTTTCTGATACAGTGTCTGTTTCCATATCATTTTCATTGAGGCTCTCGTGTAAAGATGAGTCTATGACTGGTCTTTGATTTTTAACTTGCATTTCAAGTCCATCGAAGTTATCTTCCTCCGATTTATTATCATTTTTATTTTTCTGTTTCTTGGGTACCTTATTGTAGTTTTCTGTAATGTTTCGAAGTTTTGAATTCACTCGATCTTGCAGTTTCTCTTCCATGGCATTAAAGATTTTACTTATTTTTTCTTTATTTGATACAGTAGACGTAAAATCAAATTTATGTTGTACATGATCATGTTCCACAGATTCTACATTCCAAGAAGAAGTAGCGGTAATCTTGTTTGAACATTTTTTTTGAAATCTAGCTTTTTTAATCAACTGTTTATTATCCTCCGATACTTTTCTTTTTGAAACTTTATTAGACGAAATATGTGTTTTATTTTCGTTGTTAGGCTTTACTATTTTTGTATCCTCTATGCCGCTTTGAATTTTAGACGACTCCGTATTACAATTAATATTTTCATCTGCAAAGAAAAAAAAGTCATTAATAAAATTCGTAATTTCTATTGAATACGTATGCTATTTTCGTAAAATACCTTCACTAATAGGAACAGTCTTCAAATTTCCTGTAGACATTTGTTCTTGTTGATTTTCACTATTATTTTTCTTATTTACACTCGTTTGCTGGCTTTGTAATTGAGCATTTTGTTCGTCCCAATATTTACGGTAACTCTTAATAAAATTATCTACTTCCGACTCAGTTTTATCATTATTCACCCATGGATTTTCTGCATCTGCAGTTGGAGGCAGCACAGGTGAGCTATTGTTTTCATCCTCTTCGTCGCTATCGTCTGCTTTTTTTAATTTTTGTGTTAATTCGCGTCCAACTGATAACTGTTGTGCCAGTTCTTGTCGAGTCTAATGGAAGAATTATAATGACAATTACATATATTATAGTTGTATTTATTAGTATAACAATGATTACAGTGAGAAATATTCATTAACGAAAAGAATTACCTTTCATTCTAACAAAAATGAACATAAACAATACATCACAGGGAGTGTTCAAGAACGTTTTTCTTGCACGAAAAAAAGTATTCCAAGACTTGTTTTTTAACTCAAATAATAATAACACAACGTAATGTACTTACTTCCTTATCGTATTTCGCCCGAACTTGTTTAGATTGTGCCCATTTTCCTGTATTTTTATGTCTCAACGACATTCGTTCTTCTGCTCTGGCCTTATCCAGTTGTTCAAGCTTTTCTAATGCAGCTTCTGGATTAGATTTTTTCAATTCATCGAATTCTTTCAATTGTAATTTAATTTTTTCTTTCCTCTGAACACGATGAAACTTTTTACTCTTAATCTTATTTTGACGACGAGACTTAGCTTCCCTGTAAGACTAAAAGTAAATAGCATTAAAAGGAGAGACAGTGCATAATAATATTACCCAAATACTTTCATTTCTCAATACATACTTGTTGTGCCCTTATTTTTGCAGTCTCTTTCCTTTTCATAATAATTTCTTTCATTGTCAATGAGAAGTCATCGTCCTTTTCCTTAATATTCTCTTTTTGCGGTTCTAATGCAGCAAGTTTTTTTTCAAGTTCCGACTGAAGTCTGAATTTTCCAACAAATTCTTTAGATGGTTCCAATCTCATCGACGACGACTGATTCAAAGGAAAATGTAGGGATCCTGCTGTTCTGTTTCTTGTTATTACAGCATTCCATTTTTTTAATTCCTTCTTTGTATTTTCAAATCCGACCACCCTTTTTATCTAAACAGTATATAATACATATACCTTGATGGAATGTATCTAACATTTGTGTACAACTTATTCCATTTGTATAACAGATATCTTACTCTATCCGCAGCAGGCTTTTCCAAAGGTTTTTTTAGAACGTTTACTTTCTTCCTTGCAGATTGTAAAGTCCTAGCAATTTCGAGGTGATGACCTTTCTTGCCTAATACATTTGCCAAATCCTGTACACGTACTGTGTCGGTATCGGATACCCCACTCTTTACTAAATGAAATTCTGATACTTCTAAAGTCGGTTCACTTCTTTCTGCTCTCTTTACTCTGAAGAAAATAATATTATCTCAAAAACCTATATTAAAAAAATGTTATTAAATTATACAAAAGCATTTCATTAATCACATTAATGGGAAGTTATCAAACAAAAATCCATATTAAAAAAATATTTAATGAATAATATGAAAACACGAAGCCTTAAATATTTGGAACCCTTTATTTTTGTGAAGGTATAGATATAATGGTAATAAACTCATTATATTTTAAAGGCAAAAACTTCCACTGAATACATATATATACATATATATGTAATATGTTGTTTTTATATTATTTACATTATGCACTACTATTTAACCAATAATATTCTTAGTAATATTTTTATAATTAGGGACAAAAATGCGTAAATTAGTAAGTAACAATGTACAGGAAGACTTTACTAAATTAATTTATATCGATTAAATTGCTCCTTTAATTGCCTTTAGAACGAATTAATTCAAAATATCCTGAAAATAGTACCGAAGTAGAAACACCGAAAAAATACCGGTGAATATATATATTCAGTGTCGGTATTTTCATATACTGATATAAAGGTACAATGGCATTTTCACATTTCCATTTCTATACGGGTCGCTAAGATGTAACTGAAAAATACCGATATAATATCAATACTTTATATTTTGGCATGAGTCTCTAATTAAACGTAAAGGTTATGCAGTGTAAATTTCCTTATGTTGTAATCGAACTTACCTTTGGCCCTTATCAAGTTGTGAAACAGCTTCAAGAAGCTTGGAATGAGATTCCGAAACCTCTTGATCTGTATCGTCTAAAAATTCTGAATCACTCATTGCTGTATCTTTTTGGTTAAAATACAATATGCATTCCAATTCCCGTGAAACAAGATAAAAATCAATCATTAAAGGAGTAAAGATCGTAGAGGGATGATGATGCTATTATTTGTACGCGGCTATAATAGCGCCCCATTATTGCACTAGAGAAAAAGACAAACCTAAACTAAATTTATTCCCTAGTATAATTATTTTGCTATCTGTTATATATGTATGTTTTCATACGTGATTCGGTTAGCCTGGGTTAGCCGAAGCAGCCGACAGCCGATGTAATTTTATACAACGTAACCTTCAGATTATTTTTTTAAGTAATATCGAAAAATATTTGGTTTTTCTTATATTTCCAATATTATTACAGTAAAACAATTGTACAATGTGAGAATTATTTTACAAAAAATATAAAATGAATTTACTTGTAATATCAACTGTAAGTTGTTTTTTGGAATATATTGTTCCAATTTTAATTAAGTATGTAAGTATCACAATATTCATACTTGAAACTGTTTGTCACATTTCATAAAATTAACATTTTAATTACAGGTCACATCCCGTTTGTACACAGTAACAAAATATGATATGGAACTACGTAAAGACTTGATGAACCTAAAACAAGAAATGGTTGGGATTTCAATAGTTGATGAATTTTCAAGATTTGCAAAACTTCAACGTAAATGCAATAAAATTGAGGGCATTTTAAAAGAAACAGGTATAACCATTACATGACAGCAATTGAATGAAAAAAAAAACCTTTAATTGACAATATTTTCATTTGTATAATTGTGATCACGCTAATTATAAATGAATTAATAAATAAAGTATTTTTAATGTTTCAACATGTTGCTCTTTATATTACTTTATTCATTGCTTTAAATAATAAAAAAGTAATGGGAACGTGGTCTTTAATCAGAACATTTACTTTATATGTTTTACATTACTATTGATTTCTTAAACTAATCTAACTAAAGTCCATAAAAAAACTGAATATCAAACCAATTATATAATTTGTTTTACAAAAAATTAACCAAAGAACGTTATTTTTCTTCCAGCAAACAAACGATTAACTTCTCAAATGAAGGTACAGTTGTTTGTAAGATATGGTTTCCACCTATTAAATGTAGGTATTTATTTTTTTTTCTATTTATCTTTTAAATAACTACGACATCCAATAATTCAGTAATTTTTAATTTTTTTTTAGGGTTTACTGCTACTGGTTTTGTCATATATTTACAGAAGTACACCAGTAATAGTATTTCCAAAAGGTATGCTATGGCCAATACACAATTTACTAAGTTGGCCATGCTATCAAGAAGATTCAATTTCTTTGATTATGTGGATTATAATTGCTAGATTAGTTGTATCTGCATGTAAAAAAATTGACATAACGTGATACTAATTATTTCCCATTAAATCGTTTGTGAAGATTGAAATAAAAGTTTTCTTTGGAAGGATTTCAGTGAACTGATACGCTCTCTCAAAGCATATTTACTAGAATAAACTTGGTTTTCAACTGCCAATAGATAAATGACACAGAACTTTGAAATTGTACATAAAATTACTTTCTTCAAAATAGGATATGCAAATAATTATACATATACTTGCTGTACATAGTGCAGTTTCTTAAATATTTAAAAATACCTCATTACGCTTAAGTCATTTTTTTAAATAAGGATAATAATGAATTTTTGGATATAATAGCAAAAAAGTGACTGTATTTCGTAAAAGCTTGATTAAAGTACATAATACATAATAGTGAAATATATTTGCATATAATTATTGATAAGTAATAATTTTATGTTTTAACAAAACATTCTTATATATGACAATTGATACATCTATATCATTCTATATAACGTAGCAAACAATGTCTTATTCACGTGTAGAGTATTCATGAAACATCTATTTTATAAAGCTTAAAAAAAAATCGATAAATTTCGTAGTTAATTCATTATCTTATGTAAATATTTACCTTACTGTTTAATTTAGTTTGTCTGTTACATCAGTTTTGTTTTTTTTTTCTTTTTTTTTTGTTAATGCGTTATAATTTGATATTGCGACACATATGATACCCAAATATTACACGTATAAATTGTAGTATAGGAAATTCTATAATGTAGAAACTGACATTACTCCGTTGCAACAAAATGAAAACTCAACTATTAGTCTTTTATTTTGCTACTGGACAAGAAACCAGAATGTTGTCCGTAACACATCTTTCGTAATAATTAATTGAGAGTCACAATTTTAGCAGCTTTGAGCACCAATATTGAATAATAATGTTCAAATTATTATAAAATATAGCACAAGATCATTATGGTTTACTTTATCACATTCGTATAAATATCGACCGAACATATTCTGTACATGACACATGTTACAAAACAGCAATAAAGGTGCAACTAAAAATAAGTCACAGATTTTATTTTCAAATGAAACATTGTAAATTAGAAAAAACGGACCCCCCCTCCTTTTAAAATGAAAATAGATATTGTTCATGAACCGAAACCACATAATGGACATATTTATAGCACTGTTATGAAACAATGAAATATTTAAAAGTAAGCAAATTAATGTTAAAGGATTAATGTAGCTATTCTTTTAAACGTTCAGTATATCAGCACATAAATGCAACAATGTCATGTAAAAACTTTGTTAACTTCAATGTTAGTTATGTTGAACTCAAAACATAGGGTACAAATACTTATCTATACTAATAGTCACGTTATGTGATTGTATAAAAAAATATTAAAGCAATAGCGAATAAAGTACTAAAATAATAAAGAATATTTCTGTTAAAGACGATAACATTTTGAAATTTCTATTTTTGTTTTGTTAATAGTTCTATTTTTTTTTAATCACAATCGTATATTTAATTTGAAGGTATATTATCATTTAAGTATACTCTCGCTCTTCTAGTTTCATTATAAATAGTATACAAAATTGTGATAATCGAACGCATGCAAGATTGTGCCATTATTCTTTATATTATGTCGTATGATCATACTACAAAGAATAATATAAAAATGAAAATTACTTGAATTTAAATAAGTTACATAATTACGATTATAGAAATATTTTGTCTTATCACTTCATCTAAGTACTAAACTTAGAAAATATATTTTTTTTTCTCGCTATATCAAACACCAAAAAGAAGACGAGTATTCATAATCAATAATGAAACGCAATGGAAATTAGAAGAGCAAGACTAATGAAATCTCCCTCTCCCCACAATTTTTTACTTTATTAGGCTATTTCGAAGCAGATCGGAAATTTATAAGTGGTTTGTTAGCTATTATTTTTTTTTTTTTTTCATAAATACTGCTTTGTATCACGTTACTATGAGAAATATCTAAGCAATTCAATACGAAATAAAGAAAAATTTGTAGTATACCAATTAAAATATTAAAAAGTGCAATATTTCTTTTTTTTTCTTTTTTTTTTTAAACAACTCTTGTAGTATGTTATACAATCACATAGTACAAATGCATCAACAAAAGAAGTACTTTATATGAATACATGATGAAATGTTTGTTGTCAGTGATACTCAACTGACTTATGTTTTAGCGATATCCATTGGTGATCCGCCAGTTGTATTTGTAGTCGCGTTAGCGATTGGTGGACCACCAGGACTTACAATGGTCGGTGGAATTGCAGGTTTAACAAATCTATCTGATGTGCGTCTATTCGATGGCGTTACCACGTGACCCTGCTTAGATAGGGCAAGACATTAGGAATAAATACATGTGTAAAATGTTTTTTTTATAATGTAATTCTTAAAATATACTAAAAATATACTTTAAAAATACTCAAAATACAACATAAATTTAAAACTGTCAGAAACATCGGATCGGAATCTACAAGAAAATAGTACAGACTCCTCTCGATTATCGTCTGGCTTGTCCTACACGATTATTGTCCAGGTGTTATCCCTACCACTAGGGGGGGGGGTGCAAATCTGTCAAGCGCATACTTTGTCGCCGAGGCTCGAATTTCGGGCAAAAAACAAATTTACGAGGGTCTTTTACGAAGAATTTCTCCTTATAAGATTATTGTCCCGGCACGGTCCCGAGTTCGGGACGATAATCGAGGAGTCTGTACTTCGATATTTTATTAGAATTGCAACTGACTTTATAAAAATTTCAATTGACAAATTAATTAGAAATAAAGCGCATATCTGAAATTCTTTTATTTTTTTTTTTAAACGAATTTACGTTTGAAAGATTGAGTTTAAAATGTTAAACAATTTCTTCTATTCTTTTAACTCCAATTAACTGGTGTCATTTAAACGATTGAATATATTAATTATGGTATATTATATAATAATTATGGTAAATGCAACTTACCGTAGAAGGCGGCGATGAACTGGCAAATGGAATTGCAGTGGGTTGACCACAAGCATAACATCGATTTGTGTTAAATCCTTCTCTGGTGGATGAACCTGTAAAGAATCGATGTTAATACCAATACTAAAATACGCATTTATCTAATATTTGGAAAAAATAAAAAGCATTACGATGTTTACCTGGACTTAATGGTCTAGAGGAACTAGGTGAAGGATTATACGGCACAGGGCTGGAAACAGTACGATTTCTTATATTTCCACCAGACATCACAATTTCATTATAATGCCGTTCTTCTTCCATTTCCAAACTAGTAAATAAATCAAGTTTAAATCCAAACTAAAATAGGCTGTACAATTTATAGAGTACAATTATAATTACCTGGATTCTGATTCTGAAAGATGTCTGCATAGAGCTTCACGACGTTCCACTTCCAACTGTAATTTTCTCTGAAGTCTTAAATTTTCTTCACGAATTTGTTTCTCTTCGTTCACATATCGTTGCATCTTCTCTGTGTCTAATGTAAATAATATGTGAACGTATTAAACAATTTTAGGTGATAATCAGAGATTAAAAGCAGTTAGAAATATCGGTTCCAGTTCTCAAAACAGTTATGAAGACCCGAAATGATGTTATAATTATTACGGGTAAAAAAGGTTCTGGCTTATACAGATTCCTATCTGTTATTGTAACGGTTCAACATGATGATTAGATCGGTTCTATGATTATATCTTCCAGTTTGGTTTTTTCTACACGAAGTATAAGAACGGATACTCACCTTCACGTGTCAGTTTGATTTATTCCAGATAGAAATGGTCGAAAGACTCAGAAACTTGAGAGTCTTAAGGATCGCTTTTTGTTTGTTCGTAATTTAATACGTTTCTTTATAACTGAGCCTTTTGACCATTAACAATTATAGCTAGACTGCGAATTTGTATGCAAAATAACATTTTATAAAGTAATTCAGAAAGATAAGAACAAAAACAGAAACTTCTTTCTTCCCTTAAACATCTTATTAAGTTAAAAATGAAGTAGAAAACTCGTTGCATCTAATGGAAGTTTCGTTTCTTATGGTATTTCAAAAAGCCCTGTAGGCTATAAATGCATAAAATCTGCTGTCTAGTTATAGCATAATTGTTTCAGTCAGAACCTTTATATTATATAACAGTTATTTTCGTTTCAACCCCTGATGGTAGTAATTATTAATTTTGAATTAAGTAAAAAATTCTGCAGTATTTATAATGCATACTAAATTATATCTCTCGCAAAAACTTCTTATTATTGAGGAATTTTAATAAATGTAGTATATCAGACGAAATGTAAAAGATAAATAAATATTTGCAACTTATTAGTACTTAAAAAAATTTAACTCGAATCTTTACATCCGTATTATAATACAAAAGAAATTCTTACGTTCTTGTTGTGAAATGAGCAATGTATGTCTCAGTCTGGCCACTTCGCTTCTTAATGTTTGAATATGTGTACTTAAACTAGTAGCAGTATCGCCG
The DNA here is from genome assembly GCF_001272555.1 of Dufourea novaeangliae. NCBI lineage: Eukaryota > Metazoa > Arthropoda > Insecta > Hymenoptera > Halictidae > Dufourea > Dufourea novaeangliae. The sequence continues at coordinate 384,914 of NW_015373989.1, read as the reverse complement.
TTATTAATTTCTCGTGGAGAAGTGGGATCTGATATAGGCTGATCCAATTTTATCTGAAGCATTCTTTTTTCTGCTTCCAACTTGTCCATTCTTTTCCATAATTTATTTACTAATGCTTCTTGTTCTTGTTCCAGGGTGTTTTCGAGTTCAACTTTTTCTCTACGTAATTGCTCTAAATTACTTTGCTTTGCGAGTGTTTCAGCCTCGAGCTTTTCTATCTTTCTCATTAGTTTGTTGACAAGACATTCCTGTTCTTGTTCTAAAGTTTGTTCCAGACGACATTTTTCTTGACGCAATTGATTCAATTTTCTTGACAAATCATTTGTTAAACACTCCTCTTCCTGTTCATAATGATGCGCCAATGTTTCTTTTTCTTTCTTCAACGCTTGTATTTTTTTCAATAATGTATTACTTATAAATTCTTCTTCCTGTTCTGCTTTTGCTTGCTAGAATACAATTATAATCATATTACATAAGCAAATGAGAATTCTTTGAGTTTATATTTACAACAATTACAAAAAACAAAACCAACTTTCCAATTTGAAAAATGAATACTTTACAAACGCTAGTGTTAAACATTTACAGTATCAAAGGAATTACTTTTAAATTCAATAAAAATTCATTAATATTCCCTATTTAGAATTTAAAAAGAAGATTGTATATGTGAATAAGATGAACAGAAAATGTTTTTGTAATAGATTATACTAGTACTTTATATAATTATATTGTTGATTATGTAAATGTTACTTACATCATTGGTTATTTAAACAATTATAAATCCTTAACTAAATTTTTACATACTATTTATTAATGTTGTAGAAATTTGTAAACATATACTATTTCAATACGAAACTTTAATAAAAAAGAAAACAATTTCCTAAGAGAATCATTGGAAATAATGTGAAATTAATTTGTTTATACATTAAACAATGTTACATAATGAACCGTGTAATACATTTAAACTGACACATCAATAAATTATACCACACATATGTATTATTATATTGAATATAATTAGACACAACAAATTTTTGCATTTGCAAAGAAGATTAGTCAATTATTGCATAAAATCTGTCCACTAAATTCTATTTGACAAGTACATAGATTAAATTACTCTTTTTAAAACTGAATTTTTGTTTAATGTATATTTACTATGAAGCATAGTTATTGCGCCAGTCGAATGTGTAACAACAAAGATTACCCATATTGCATTCGATATTTGTTAAATGTCTTGTGCTTTTGTATTAGTTTCTCTTTAAGTAATAACTTTTTATAGATTCTCTATACAGTAACTTTAAAAAAAATATGAAAAATGAATCGAACATTATAGTGGATAGTTTTATGTCAGATGTACTTCTTTTGGTATTGAATACTATTTTCTCATTTATTGATAAAAATAATGAAACATACAAATATAGGAATGTTGAAATGCCTCGTATAAAATGAAACATGTGAAATCAGTTATTAAATTGATATCTTACGGATTTAGTTGGCAAAAACACACGGACAACTTACTATAATGACAGAAGCTTGACGAAGACCACGATTCTCCTCTTGTAACGCCTTTACTCTCAATTTATACGTTTCCAATTCGACTTTGAGAACACGGTTATGCTGTTGCAATGATTCGATTCTTTTTTGAAGTTGTTCTCTGGTTACGGGGGACGGTGGCATCATAATTGGTCCACCGTCGATCGAGCTGGAGTCGCTTTCAGATGCGCTATCACGGTCAGCCATTTTTCTCAGACAAGAATTTCTTTTAAAAGAAACCTGTTATTCCGTCCTTTTCATCGCACGTTCGAATAAAATCAGGTGGTATGTTTTTCCCTCGAGGCGTGAGTGTACGGTTTTTCGTTAGAACTTCATTACTTCGTGAGAAAAAACCGTAATATCATAGCATACTGCCGCACAACATGTGCTCTACCACAGAACGAATCAGCTGTTTGATTGCCACGATACACCCGAAAAGAAGATGTCAAAGTATATGTTAGAACCGCAGTTTCCTAGATTTTAAATGGCCTCCCGTTACTTTATATTTTTAATAAAAATGCATCTGTAATAAATAATGATAGGAATTAAAAATGTTTGAATGATTTGGAACTGCATAATTTTATAATAAACCTTATATGTTACGATTAATATAAATTTGTATAGAATATGTAATTTATAAAAGCAGGAATTAAATAAAAATTAATTTCCTTTATCAATGGATTTATCGTGTTACATATGGATCAATTGAAATTTTATTAAATTTCATTATTTCATTGAATTTTAGAAATTTACAATAGGATGGCAACTTTCTCCCTAGACTACTGGCATGCTGCTCTAGAAACCTTAATGCAGTGATGTCCAATTTGTCCAGCTGACGGACGATGGTGGGGGATTTTAGCCAGCTTATAGTTGCTGTTAGCTCATGTTAAGCTGTAAAGAGGCAATTGAGGTGAACTGAAGCAAACTTGGGCAAACTGGACTGAACTGGACGGCATTGTCATTGTTTTAAGGAATCCTTTGAGATTGTAATTCGATTGAAATCTGTGTTTGTAAAAGGTTATCCTTGGCCTGTAATATCGTATTCATTTGTATACGATAAATTAGAAAAAGCGAACATGGATGCGGATTTTGAAGAACTTTCACATGACACGGAACTTATTGCAAAAATGCAACAATTTCACAATGCAACGTTAAAAATTGAAGACACGATTAAACTTGCTACTAATACGGAAACGTATGAGAAACTTTCTAATCCTGATAAAATTAAATATAATTTGTTGATGTCTTACAGTCTGAACAGTATGTTTTGGATGTATTTACGTGCAGAAGGTAAGAACGTAATCTAAAATTTAGCCTGCAAATGTTTACACATTTATAATATATACATATATATATAACTCAGCATAGTAAAAAAATGTAATAATGCTTAATGAGTTTTTTCTCTGATTTAGAACCAGATAGAACAATTATATTTCTATTTGATTCCATTTTCGATAAATTTGTTCATAAATATTTATATTTGTATAAACATTGGCAGTTATTTTTATATATAAATTATATTAATTATCATTTAAATGTCTGTTGATTATACTTAACTATTAGGAATTGATCCACTAAAGCATAGTATAAAATCAGAAAATGTTCGTTTAAAGAAGACTATGACACGTGCAAAACAGATTGAAGAGAGGAATACCCTTATGCCGCGTGTAAACAAAGATGCAGCACAAAGATTTGTTAGAAATGGATTATGGGATGTGAGGAATAGAAAACGAAAACACGATGAAGTTGAAGATAAAAATGAATCTAACTCTACTAAAACTTGATTTAAACAATGCACAACCTTTTTAAAATATTGTGTCTGTACATACATGGTTGTATATGTATCAGTGTAGACACACTTAAGAAAAAATTATATAAGAAATTGTTTTTTTATTAACAGATTTGAAAAATTGGCAATAAACTCTTGCCAGAAGATAGTTATTTGAAAATTGAAGCCAATAAATTGCAAACTATTATTTTTTATTATTTTTCTGTATTTGATTTATATTCTTAAACAACAAGATGTTAAAATACCCCTAATATTAGTAGGTTACTATATAATTTGGAATATGTATCTTTTTCCTGCTAGGACACTTTTTACATTTGTTTACTTTTGCTCTGTAACCTTCCATGATTACAGTTCTTCAAAACAACAGTTACCATAAACGTAAAACATACGAAAATCATATTCTTAATCATTATAATAAGAGTTTCTTGCAACATATTTATCTACTTTGAATAAAACAATGGATACTAAATATCAAGCAATTATAACAAAAAAAAGTGTGAAGAAAATTTCATCGTGTTCATCTTTGCAAAGTACTCAGGCTGTCTGTGGGATACAAAATATTCCTTGTTCATCTAAATCTGCTCAGATGGATCAGTAAGTTTCATTATATATGTGCAGTTTATAAAAAGTCTAAGTTTCGTTTTAATCAGATAAGTGTTTCTTATGATACAGAATCTGAAACAATTTCCTATGTAAGTAAACTATATTTTTAAACCCAAAATTTTATTATAGGATGAACAAATGGTTTCAAAATTTAAGGATACAAGAACATAGAGATTATAATGGAGAACAGGATGAATACCTTGCTGGATATATTAACAGTGTTATTGAAACAATTAATACAGTACTTGTAAAACCATTTTCCTCAGATGTTCTTTTATACTTTGGTACTCCATTGTTTTTAAATTGTATGAATTTTAAAAATTCTAAAACAAGATGTGTATTTCTGGGCTATATAGATGATATATTCGGATCTGTTGGGGAACCTATGTATTCCATAACTGTGAAATGTGATCCAAGAAACGTGTTGAATATTAATGCTAAAGTATATTATCTTCCAAACAATCCAAGGACCTTACATATGTATGTTGAACATACAGTGGATGAAGTATCTAATAAAGAAAAATACAGCATTAGAACAAGAAATTTCTAAAAAATGTGTAAAACAATTTGTATTTTTAAAACTCTTATTTTTATCATCATTTTATTTATGAATAATGTTGCAATTTTTTAATTCTATTCCTAAAAATTATTATATCAACATGTAATATTTTGATTGTTTATACAAAATAAATGGTTACCTTCTACAAAAATGTATTATTGATTTGTATCATTTCTACCTGTTTGCTCTTACTCATTAGATTACAGATTTTATACAGTTTGCGTATGTCCAATTGTTTAGAACTTAGTATAGTAAAAAATTTAATGAAATTTTTACTTCAGTTATAACTCAAAACAATATTTAATAGAGTAAAAAAATCATATTTGATTCCAATTTGTAGAAATTGGTCCATAAAAATCTATGTGTGCAGAAACAACTACAGTCAATTGGAACAAATGCATAAATATCAGTAAGAAAAATGTTATAAATCAATAAAATACGAATTTAATGTTAATACATATTGTATTGTAGAATAGTGATGTATATATTTTACTGTTTACAATTTGTTAATACTCTAATATTTAAAAGTACACAAATTCTGTTAAAGTGTATAAATATATTTCGACAATTAAAATTTAAAAAACGGAAACATTTCGAAAATCTAATTTCAAAGTTAAGAATTTATGACATTTTTTTAACGTATGACAATTCTTCAAATAGAAAGAGAAAAAAGTGAAAAATTTCATTACGTTAAAATATAATTAATTTTTTATATCGTAACAATACTACATTGTATATTTTACGAAAATATATATAATTATGTGCATATTTTGCGGGATTTTATAAAACGAATAATCTTAAAATATTGTCAAATCAGCATATAAATAGTTATATTACGCTGACTCAGGAACGAATACATATGTATATTGTGGTTATTATAACTAGTGTGCCGTCTATTGAAGTGCTAGTATCTAATATCTAAATAGGTACATAGTATATCGTCTGTGATACGCGATACGTTAGTATCATATGCACATATTCCACATCCCACATTGTGCCACATTGTCTCGTGGGCACTCGTGGGAGTAGGTTGTGACAGGATATAACATTTATGAAAGTTTTCAATAACTTTTTTATTAATGACGACCGTTCAAAAACGTATATGTATTTACCGTGACATATACAGAATATGTTTTTTGATGTTCAAAAGATAATTATATCTGTCGTTAAACACAAGATGTATTAAGTTTTGATCTCATCCGTTTTGTTGCCACATATGCAAAAGTGTGTGTATATACATTGTACGAGGCCAAAGTTTAGACAATTATGTCAAACGAAATTATTGAAATTCCGAATAAACGAATAATGACGGTATGTATCATGAAAAATTATTTTCTATGGACACTTTATATAAACAATTTCATTTGAATATTGTTCAATTATGTTAAATATTTTAAGGTGACATGTCATTTTAAATGCATGACACAGGTGTAGAGTATATTATTTCCAGAGAATATATCATGAATTTGAATTACCTTGTATTTTTTGTTCGAAACATATGCTGTACAATATTCTTATTTAAATTTATGACTGAATAATGCATCGTAATTTTCTTATGTAAATGTATTACGTTCGATTTGTACGAAAAAATATAGAAAATGTGAATGCTGTTTTCTCAATTGGAACAAATTGATACCTAAATGTCATTTCATCTATATTACTGATTATCTTAAAGTTTACATAAACTATAGAAAATATTTCAACTAACATACTATTTATTTGTTAAAGAGTTCAATAATAGCCCAATATTCTTTGTGATAATTATTTTCTTTTAATTATCTTATACATAAAGATATTAATTTACCTATTTCTTGTCTATCTTATTAACAGATTTTTAAAAATTATAATAATGTTATAACACACAACAAAACTTTTCTTTAGACATGTACCAATGTGTCAGAGCAGGCACATCATGTATCAAGAGCAAAACGTGGACAAGCTGTCGGAAGTGTTAGAGGCTTTCGAGGGTGTACAGTTTGGTTAACAGGTCTTTCTGGAGCAGGAAAAACTTCTATAGCTTTTCAAGTCGAAGCTATTTTAGTTAATCATGGAATTGCAGCTTATGGACTTGATGGAGATAATGTAAGAAGTGGTTTAAACTGCAACCTTGGTTTCAGCAAAGAAGATAGGAAAGAAAATATAAGGAGAGTCGCAGAAGTAGCTAAATTATTTGCCGATAGCGGTCAAGTTTGTTTATGTAGTTTTGTATCACCATTTGAGGAAGACAGACAAATGGCACGACAAATTCATAAAATGTCAGATCTTCCATTTTTCGAGATTTTTGTAGATACACCTCTTAATGTGTGCGAAGCTAGGGACACAAAAGGATTGTACAAGAAAGCACGTCAAGGGGCTATTAAAGGCTTTACTGGAATAGATCAAATGTACGAGAGGCCATTAAATCCCGATTTAATAGTAACCACTGAAAACTGTACCCCAGAAGAATCAGCTGCGACCGTTATTGATCTTCTGGAGAAACAGTGTATTATTCCAATACTTCAAAAGTCCACAGTATCAATACGGGAGTTGTTCGTTCCAGACTCACGAATATCTTCTGTCAAAGAAGAAGCTTCTATGCTTCAAAGTTTAGAGATTAGTGAAATAGATGTACAATGGATCCAAGTTTTAGCAGAAGGTTGGGCCGCACCTCTCACAGGTTTTATGAGAGAAGATCAATACCTTCAGGTATACACAAAATAGGGGTTCAAAATATTTGTTAATTATGTATAAAAGTATTATAGAAAACCTAAAATAGTACTATGACTATAAGTATGAACATACTAAAATAATATTTTCAGGCTCAACATTTGAAATGTCTTGTTGAGGGTGATAAGGAAATTAATCAATCCATTCCAATAGTTCTTGCAATAAATACAGAGGACAAGGAACGTTTGGATGGGCTTTCAGCGTTTACATTGAAATATAAGAATAAGGCTCTTGGAATATTACGCAGGCCGGAGTTTTATATTCACAGAAAAGAAGAGAGATGTGGATGGCAATTTGGTACTAACAATTTAGGCCACCCGTATGTAAAAATGATTTATGAATCTGGAGATTGGTTGGTGGGCGGTGACATAGAGGTTCTTAGAAGAATTAGGTGGCACGATGGTTTGGATAAATATAGACTCACGCCAAATGAAATCCGGGCGAAATGTAAAAAAATGAAAGCTGACGCTGTGTTTGCATTTCAACTTAGAAATCCTATACATAATGGTCATGCGTTGTTAATGCAAGTACGTTGAATTACATTTTTATTGTTATGCGTATATTTTCATGATAATGCATTTCTACGTATACTCCAATTTTCAACTTGTAGGACACGAAAAAACGCTTATTAGAAGAAAGAGGATTTAAGAATCCTGTATTACTTTTACATCCGCTAGGTGGATGGACTAAGAACGATGATGTACCATTACATACAAGAATTCTTCAGCACGAAGCTGTACTTAGGGAAGGTGTATTAGACGCGAAATCTACGTTATTAGCAATTTTTCCAAGTCCAATGATGTATGCTGGACCAGTTGAGGTAAATTTTCTGATTGGTCGGGGTTTTTCGTTGATATCTCGTTAACAAAGCCTCGTATAGCATTTTTGCGAAGGAAAAACTTCTTCCAAATCGCCTCACGAGTGTCCCATTTCAGGGACCTGCAACATTTTTGTTACACCCTGTATAATCAAATTATATGTCGTTATTGTTTCTCTGTTTGGTCCGGTTTGTTCCGTATTAGGTACAGTGGCATGCAAAGGCCAGAATGAATGCAGGAGCTAACTTCTACATTGTTGGACGAGATCCAGCTGGGATACCACATCCTGATAAGAGTTTAGTTCCTGATGGGAATCTATATGATCCGACTCATGGAGCTCGAGTTCTTTCAATAGCCCGAGGTTTACAAAGTCTAGAAATTATACCGTTTAAAGTTGCGGCATATGATAAGAAACACAGAAGAATGTCTTTCTTTGATTCAGCACGGAAGGAAGACTTTGAGTTTATATCAGGAACAAAAATGCGTGGTATGTTTTTTGTACGTGTATACAGATACAGAGTGCTACTGAATAATATGTACCAGCGGGTACAAGGTGATTCCTTATGAAAAAATAAGAACAAAATATGTAAGAAAATTTTTTCATTTAAGACTTAGTTTTCAAGAAAATCGACTTTGAAAATTAATCCGTGTATTTACCACAGTAGTAAGTAGAAACGGAATGCAATGAACAGACGCGCCAGTCCAGTTCTATTCAACAATTTTCTCGAAAACTAAGCCTTAAATGAAAAAATTTTCTTTCATATTTTGTTCTTATCACTTCGTACCCGCTTGTACATGTTATTCGGCCGCACCCTGTATATATCAGTGGCATAATCTATATATTTCGCAAACTTTCAGAATCTAATCTTAATATTTCATATTAATAACATTTATTGTACTTATAGAAAATATGTTTTCTTATTTTGTAACGTTTTTTTCCAGGCTTAGCAAAAGCAGGTGAAAATCCACCTGACGGATTTATGTCGCCTAAAGCGTGGCTTGTTCTAGCAAAATACTATCGAAATTTAGAAAAGTAAAAAACTATTAAAAGAATATTGAACTAATAGTAACCACTTAAATGAAAATATTGAATAGAATAAAATAAATTTTACAACTGTTATAGGATAATAACCACGAAACTATTTTAAACTGATGCAATTTTAATATTGCCACACTCTTGTATATTTGTACATTTTTCTTGTACAGCACAGTGATTTCGATATTTATCTTTCTATTAGATAATGTATCTTTACACTCATTGTACAATGTATCTGTTAATTTTATTTTGTATAAATACAAAATCTAACTGTATTTTACATATACATTTTATATGAACATAAATAATAGCAACACAGAATTTAATAATGCGTATACATTTAAAGAAAATGTATATTTTCTTAATATACATAAATCACGTATGACTTTCATATGTAACCAATCAGCTTTAATATGTATAGTAAAGCATAATAATACTTTATAAAGTATCAAATAGAAAATGACATTCCAATTTCTTTTTATTGCCACAATAAAATACAGATATGTTTACAGATGAAAAAATGTAATAATATGAGAAAATAAATATAAATTAAAATGTTAAATTGCTTTGCAATAGAAAGAAAACTAAGATGTTAAAATGTGTAACTTATCGTAATGTGTTATAAATGGAAAATGTTCCTGTCATTTAAAATTTACATAATTATACAATATTCTATGAATAAATTGAATATGTGATAAGTTCACGAATGAAATATATTGTAAAAATTTTGAATTGTATAGTAATGAATTTGCAAATGATAACTAATTTTATAATAAGAATAGTATACATATACTTTTTTAAATTATTATTAACAGAAATATTTCTATTCCACTGTTATATAAAGAAATATTATACAGCAATGCAAACAATAAAAGTTATATGTATGTGATGTTTGAATTTGCATTTGCATACTCATTTTGTAATATATAAAATTCTGTAATGTATCTTTAATGTAGAAAGTTCAAAGTAAACTGTATGTTATATGAACAATATATTACATAAAAAACACTGAAAATACCAAAACTGTATTGGATATTTTTCACTTAGTTTACTATAATTTACAACTATAAAATGCATAATCTCTACAGCAGACAGAAACATAAATATTGACCATGCTTTAGCCACATATTAAACGAAAAATACTCATTAAAGAAACGAAAGTAATTACCTAATTTTAAAAAATGAACAATATATTTTGTAAGTAGACACATGGTTATGAATAATGTCAATTTTTATTAATGCCATGAAACTTATGTATGCATTATCAAGTAAAATATTTCTTCATTCTTCATAGATTTGTACAAAATACTTTATAATTGTAGTATAGTTACTTTTATTTATCATTTACGACTAAACGAAAATGTTGTATTGAAAAGCATTATTAAGATAAAACATTTCTACCATTATTTTTACAATCTTTCACTTTGTCTTAATATGTATTTTAATACGACATAATTATTAAAAAAAACTTCTGCTTTAATAGCAGAATACCATCTCGACACATTTTGGGTACATATTTAATATCCTTAGTAATTGAAACCTACGTATAGACGAAGGAAATATACTTTTTAGAATATCTGCAATTTCAGTTATAGGAATGTGACTTAGTCCCTACTTATTTACCCCGATTAAAAACTGTGTTTAAGCTTTAATTACCACAATAAAAGTTCTTTTTACAAGGAATATCGCAAATAAAAAATGCGATATTAAATTCAATTATTATACATAATTGATGCTGTGGCTAAATTAACCTCAGTGTTGGTGTCAGACAAATCAGGCAAGGACAACATAACTGGGATCACTTGTATTTTTCCTGAATCATCTTCTTGTTGCAAATGAACCACAGCACCTGACTGTAGTATTTCATTTGTCATGATTTCATCTCCCATTATTTCTGCGGATTCGATATTATCTGCAGTCACTTCTTCCGTATAAACAGTAGTATCTTCCATATTCATTATAACTTCGGCTGCATCTGAAGCTTCTCTGGACGTCTCTTCGTACTCCTAACACAAGACGACAGGAATAAATTAAGAAGAAAAGAATTATTGCAAAACAGTACTGAACTGTATTTACCTGTTCGTACACTTGTTCGTATTCTTCTGTTATTTCTTGTTCTTCAAACTTAACTATCTCTTCTTCTTTAAAATGTTGATCCGACTGTTCTTCGTATTCTCCCTCGTGACTTTGAGGTTCTGTACTAGTTAAGCCTTCTTGCTCCTGATCAGAACAGGAAGAATCTTCTTGGACTTTAGGTTTAATATTTCGACCTGGCACTGTTCTTTTGAAACCTGACCCTCCTAAACTTTCGTGTCGTCTTTCATGTTTGTTCTTATCACCTAAGTATTTAAAACGTTGTCTACATACACTGCAAGAGTATGGTCGTTCGTTCGTATGTGTTCTTTCATGACAAACAAGAGCACTGACTTGCTTACATCTCCATGGACAGTATCTACACTGTAAAGGCCTCTCATCACTATGTCTATTCTGATGATGTTTAATCAATTGTATCTTTGTTTTTAAATTAAATCCACAAATTTCACAGGTGTATGGCCTTTCCTCGGAATGAGATATCATATGTGTTTTTAATCTAAGCTGATTCACAAATCTCTTCGGACAATGCGGACAGGGTAATGTTCCTTCTAATCTGTTATGCGTCACCATCATATGGTGTCTTAATCTAACCTCAGAAGTAAATGTCAGCTCGCAGTCCAAACACTTCATGGGATCTTTCTCCATGTGAGTGTTTTTAATGTGCGTTCTCAGAATCATTTCTGTTTTGAATGTCTTATTACAATGGTAACACGACACTCTTTTCTTGTCTGGCGTACCATCTACATCCTCTTTCACCATACCAGGAAGGGATTCGTTGTGTATATGAGACATATGCCATTCTAATGATCTGGTCGAAATCATCGATCTGTTACATATATGACACGTATACTGCCTGCCATCCTTATGAACTCGATTTCTATGTATAACAAGCGTCGAATGATTCGGAAACTTTTCGCCGCAGACTTGACACGAACATTCTTTCAATCCTCTGCTGTCAGTTTTTTCGTGAACTCTCATGTGCAATCTTAAGCCGTCACGTCTGTTGAAACCAACGCCACACGTGTCGCACCGATACTGACGTTGATCTTCGTGAATTCGTACATGTTGTTTCAAAGTTGAACTATTTTTAAACATTTTGTCACAGTGCGGACACTGAATGGTGTATGCCTTATGTGTATGCATGTGCTTCGAAAGACTATAAAATGGCACCAACTTGTGACAAACTGGACACTCTCGTTTATTGCCCACTGGTTGGTGTTTGCGTATCCTGTGATGTCGAAGACTTGCAGGATTCTTAAAATCCGCTCCACAATCTTCACACAAATAGGCTCTTAAGGTTGTGTGCACAGATTTCAGATGGAAACTAAGTTTCTGCTTGAAAGCGAATTTCTTAGGACACTTCGGGCATTCAAATATTTTTTCCCAACTCATGTGTTGTGTTTTCACGTGTTGATCTAATGTTCCTTGATGTTTAAATTTTTCACCACATACATCGCACAATTGCCCATACATAGTGTCGCAATGCTTCTGTTCGTGTTGCCGTTTTTTCCCCTTTGAATCTAATATCGTGTCGCAATATTTACACAATAATTTTTTTATACAGACCACATTGTGATTTCGTTTCGCTTTGTTTGTCGGAAACTCTTCCGAACAGTCCTCGCAAAAATGCATAATTTTATAATCGTGTATTTTCAAATGTTCCTCAAGTACGTCCTTAGAAGCAAATGTTTCTGGACAGTAATCGCATTCCAAGTAATGCTCTTCTGGAATATAATCGGCTGGTTGACTTTCATCTATTAAATCAGGCAAACTGTTTTTAAGCACAGCATTATTCCTATCCTCGTAAAGTGATATTATATCTTCATCTTTCAGCCTTGTAATGACAATTTTACGTTGTTTCAGGTAATCTTGAAAGTCTTGTAAATTTTTTTCTTTTTCCCCTAGAATTCTTGCTAACTTTTCAATATTTCCTTCTGTATACGATTCATCAAGTTCTTTTTGAAGAGACTCTTTCTTCTTCTTAGCTTCTTCCCACTTCAACTTCAGTTTTGCTAAACGCGCTAAATATTCTTCGGTATTTACATAAGTTTTTTCATTAAGCGGCTTTTCTTTTACAGGTTCTGCAGTTTCCGGAGTGTCATTTTCAATTTTTACAGTACTCACATTGGTATCATTATTATCCTTTTCAATTTGTATACTTACAATTGTTTCACTCTCTGCTGGGATAGAAGGCTTTTGATTCTCTGGAGTTGTTTCATTACGCTTCACGAAACGGGTTTGAGTTTCTTCGAATTTTAGAGGAAGCGAAATAGCATGACCTCCTAGTACCTTCTCTCGTTTCTTCTTGTACTCTTCTATTTGTTCTTCGATAATTTGCTCTCTTATTTCAGACTTTTTTGTCCGTTCTGGAAATAGATCCTTTTCTTTTGTAACTAATGTTTCATACCGCTTCAAGATTTTCTCCATGGGTTTGATATCAAAGCCTTTCTTTACCAAAAATTTATCTTCTTTTTTCAGTTCTAACGGCTTGTCCATTTTCTTCACTTTAACTAATAACAGTTCGTTTGGTTTAGAACCCTTAACAGTTACATACATGATACCATCTTCCTGTTTACTATTAATGTTCAAAGGATTGTGTAAATCTATTTTTTGTACTTTACCATCTTTATGACTCCCATTTTTGTCAGGGATATTAGACTGACAAGTATTCTCATCTGTTTCTTCGGTAGTTTCTTTCTTTGTTTGTAATAAAAGTCTTCGTTTTAATATGTTCGGTTGTTTCAAAGATTCTTTTGTACTGTCACTGTTACACATAGATTCAGATTTAGAAATGCTGTATGGTTCAGTAGTACAATTACCATTGTCTGTACTCTCTACTTTGATATATGCATTTAGCGCTGTATCATATTTGTACGTTGTTTGATTCAACTCTGTATTTCTCTTATCTGAAACTGAATTATTATCGCAAACAAGAACTGGCTGTAAACAGTGCTTGTCAGTACTTTCCTTTTGCTGAATATGTCTTCTTTTTGCACTTGGCATTTCTACATCTATATCATCATCAGACTCGGCAACATCAGAACTATCAGGTTGAAAAGGTGGATCATCCGGATCGAACTCTTCTATAGATTCATTGTCATCGCTATGTTGAACCGTTATATCTTCAAAAATTTCTATTTTAATATTATTATCTCTTTCTTCAACAATATCCATGGTATCAACTTTCGCCGACCACTTTTGATCTTCTTTCATCAAAGAAGTTGATGTCAATTTTTGCAGAGGCATTTGTTCATTGTGTTTTTTACTAGTTGATGGATCAATCTTACTGCGTTCTTCACATTTTTCTATCTGCACTTCTGAATTTTCAACTCTTGCTACAGACTGCACCTTATTTGTTTCTGTACTTTTTGTTTCTATGCTTCTTGTTTCTGTACTTTTTATTTCTGTATTTTTTGTTGCTGTATCTGTCAGAGAAATGTGAATAGATTTTAATTTAACTTCTGCTTTTTTAATTTGCATAAAAAACTTATAGCTCATTTTTAAGTCACAGATACAGTCCATGCACATTTGAGTTGATAAGCTATCATACGGATTTATTTCTTCTAAGTGCTTAATTTGTTGACTCAATCTCATTTGAATGCCTTTTTCACTAAAAATATCAACCAGGGGAAGCTTCAAACCTGCACAGGTCCTGCAGTACTTCTTTAATTCCTGTTTCATTTGCTCTGATATCACCAACTTCTTTTGTGCAGATATTTTATTGTGCAAAGAAATTTTTGTCAACTCGTTCAAGCTGTTAGCATCGTGAGCCAATAATTTTACACGTGGTGTTATTTTTTTCAATTCATTTATATCTTTAATTTGACCGAATGTTTCTTTGCTCGATACAGACACCGATTTATTCGGTTTACACAATGCTTTTGTATCATTGTCGGATACATTTGGAGTAGTATCCTTAACATGTTGAAAAGTATCTAATTTTACTTCGCTATAGTTATGATCTCTGTTATTTACTTCAATGTGCTGCATTTTTAATCCAGTAACTTAAATTTTTCGCATTGTATTTTCAACTTATAAAATATTCTACTTTCTAGTCCTAAATAACAAAAAAACAATAACATTAAACATAATAATTATCTGTAAATATGACATAAAAAATCAAAATAAAGAATTGACGTGAGAAACTAACGTGTTTCATTTTTTGACTTTTTTTTAAAGTGTTATCAATATTTGTAGATCACTGTTTAGAAATATAAATTTGCATATACATTGATGGTCTAATAATGAATAATATCTAATTTACCTTATCATTCAATGAGAAAGAAAATCACTGCTTTCTATGTTGGTTGTGCACGTTGTATTTACAATGGTTCCTAGCTTTTGTAACGCTTACTTCTACACCAAATTATTATATGTATTACATTCCATCAGTCCACGTTCAATAATTCACGCAAAACTGATAGAAATCATCAGTTTAAGTGTCTTTAATATTACACTATCCTTACTGTATCACATTCAAAGTCGTTACTTCAGTATCACCGATATCTTCAAGCTTCTCGAGTTTACGTTTTCAATCGTACAATAAGAAGTATCTTTGATTTCTTCCGTCAAAAACGATTGAAACTTTTTATTTTCTTTATAATACAAACATAATATTACGTTCTCGTAAACGCAGGTATTCATTTTTCATTCGAGATTGAGGTTAAGTAGATTTAATTGAGAGCTTCGTACGATTTCGCTCTCGAGCTCGATGTAAACGTGATCGGTGCGTGTTGCGGCAGTTTTTAAACTCGTTAATTATACCTTGCGATACTCATTATCGGGACGAGTAATAACATTATTCAAAAGTTTTTCCAAACTCTGGCTAACATAATTTCTTCCTAACGATATCCAGATGGCGCGTTCCAATGGCGCCTGTGGCGTATGTTATTTTCGACCTACGCAACGGGCATTCTACAATTCCGAAATTCATGACTAGCTTTCAATAGCCATAGAATATTTTTCGTACACGGTACTCCGTAACTGCGATTGTATTGTAAAGATCCGTCATAGATTACGATCCGAGAGATGTATCTTTGGGTAACGCAAATCAATTAAATCCTTACGCACTTCGAAGTGGGAATTCGTGCCACGTTCAACTGTCGTCTACTGAAATTCCTTTACCGAAGCGGTGACGTTGCTTTCTATTCGTAATGGCCGCGATCGTATTTCTAGAATCGAACGTAGTAGCGAATATTTGGAAAATATTTAATTTACTAACTACAATTTGTTTGGTGTTTCAAAATAAAATGCAATTAGGCATTTATAACAAGCAAGTAAAATACACTTTACGTTTATATTTATATAAATATTTTTTTTACATTGCTCCAGCTCAAATGCGCATGTGCACATATGGATGATTGTGTGCACGCAACCGCGAAAATTTCGATTGAAACTGAACAGAGTAAAAGCTTACAGCTGTACAGTTTCGAATCTAGTCTATTATCTTTTTAAATATTAACAGAGAAAATCGGCGCGTAACACGAATCGTGCAGGCCCCGTACAAATAATTTATCTTGTATTAATGAAATATTACGTTTTCTGAAATCTACTCCTATAGATCATTTTTACATACTATACTTATGAGGAATAAAACTTTCATTAATAAATGAGTCGAATTGTAAAATGTGTAAATTGTAAAAGTCTAATTTCTTATATATGTTAAAAATATTCATACCTTTAACTTTATAATTTAATTCATCGTATGATCTATTTTAAATTTTTAATACTTCAACAGTTAACTATGGAACAATAAAAATTTCTTTATATATAGAAGGCACAATTATTACTCCTATATTAATTTATCTCTTCCTATTTTAAAATCTTCTGTGTTTATATATTTATTTCAATACATATATTCATTAAAACCTACAAGATTTTAAACATATCAGCAAACACAATTTCATTTTTCATAAACTCCTTTATTTATAAAGCATGACATATATTTAAACAATAAGGGTATTTTATCACAAGAGCAGATTAACTTTATTTCATTATTTTTACATATGTTGCTATTTAAGAAAATCACAAACTTTTGGACAATGAGATCTTCATTTAATAAAAATATAAGGAACTGTACAGTAAATAGAAAAAATTTGTTAGACGAAACTAAAATTTTGTATGTATAATTCGACCCCACATTTACCCAAAAATAGTGATTTTTTTTTGTTATTGAGAGTATATTCTTCAAAAATAGTAGTATTTACTGAAAAAATATACCTTTTTAGGTTCAACCTTTTTAAAAATATACATTATATCTGCATACTGTAAAATACTTCGGAATACAAATAACATTTTTTGCTTTCTTATCAATGATAATTACAGATCACGTTTACATTTTTCTTGAAGGTTTATATAACACCAACTGTAAATGTAGTCGTAACTTACATTTAATGATATGAATTGATCAATTCATCATGCACTGTATGAAGAATTATATGGATGAAGTAGTTTGAAAACAGAACTATTTCAGAACACTGAACATTTGCTGGTTTCTTAATTATTCTTTGATAATACCGTTCGTTCCTTTTTTTCCCCTTTTTTTTAAAAAAACAGTAATACCCTTATTTGAAGATACAATGGGTTTTCTTCACTTTATAATGGTCTTCCAAAATTTACTTTGTGCTCAAGTAACATATTATTTTCTGGAGGCAACGATAGACATGCTCTTAAGATATTTTCAATCGCAGCCCGTTGTCGGGATAATGCATTTATCACGGGGGTTCCCCGAGGCACTAATGGTGCTTTGCAAAGATACGATAATATAGAGAGTACACTGCGGAATTCGGTAAATTCATCATCTGAATCCGCTATTTTGAAGGTAATGCGTGAACATAATTCTGCCAATAGAACCAAGTCTAAAATGATTGGACTAGCGAGTAAAGAATCCTCGCATGTATTGTGTACAACGATCGTGTTGTGTCCTCCAAGCAATATTTCTGACGTGTATTCATCCATTGCCCGTTTACTATCACCTAATTGGAGATTTTATAGATTTTAATATCTTTAAGACAGCGGATTCCATCTATGATTTTGGGATTTTATACATTTTTGTATACATACCAACATACGGAACATATTTGATAACAACGCAATGATCTGGCTTCTCTCCGGGTTGGTAAAGGATGTTATTCGATTGCACCATGTCATCGACCACGTTACTTTTGGATATCTAAATAATACATTACATTAAAATGTTGGCATTATCAATGCAAAAATCAATTTACACAGCAGTAATTCTGATTTCAGTTACCTCCTTTGACCTAAATTGCTGTGGAGCGGATAAATTGTATCCATCATTGTTTCCAAGGTGATTGTAACTGACAATTGATACTGGTTTAATACCAGCTGAGACTAGAAAATCTACAAGTACGGACTTTAATTTTGTTTGTCCAGACTTAAAATCATCACCGCTGATAAATGTTTTGTGTTTTTCAGCTAATTCTATAGCTCCTGGTACAAAAGTATTTTGAGGAGACCCATTTATGTATGTACACTAAAAAAAAGGTATATATACATTAACACATAATACTGTTTAAATCAAAGCTACGTACTGTGGTCTTCAGATTGACTCGCTTCAGTGTCCCCACCAATAGTTTTCCCGTCACAACTCGAGCGAGCCAATCCGAGGATCATAATAGGTAGACGGGATGTTCAAGCCGCTACTGCTTGTGAGCAATGAATTACACAGCTCTGGTTTAAATAGTGGATTTTACTAAAGTAGTAAAGTACTAAAATGTGGTATTAAAATTATATTGCTTACACCCTCCAAAGCTGTTGCAACAGCGAACACTGTGCTCGGACTAACTTCTGAATGGTTTTCCTTGATAGCCTTCAGTAAGTTTTCAGCTGTATCATTTACACCTGGTATTATTTCAGAAAACCTTTCGGTATTAGCAGTCCATAATACAATCACTTGATCCAGGTTCTTTGAATTTTTAAATTCTGCGATATCTTTTCTAATCAAATCTAAATGCTCATGTTTTGTACCAGACATAATATTATTTGCTCTTTTCTCCTGAAATATAAATCCACTATTACACTTATTATTGAGATACAGAAATATTTAAAAAAAAAAAAAAAAGAACAAGATAGATCTGACGGAGCTAGACAAAAAGAATGTTCACCTGATTAGCAGCAATAAAATCAGGGTAGTACATGCTTTTCCTTGGTTTCATATGTACCATATATGGTTCCAATTGCTTTTGCAAATTAATATCCAAAACCTTTGCTCGTTTCATAGCATCAGCTACATTCATACCGGAAATATCCCAACCATCAACTTCAATGTCATCTGGATTTACCATTGGAAGCATCCAAGACATTGGGACATACACATCCTCCTTCATTCCTCTACCAAGCTTAACAGTAGATGCTTGAATCAAAGAACCATACCTAAAATTTTGAATAAAAACTATATAGAAAACTATTAACTTGAAAATGCAATGAACCAGCCAATACATTCTATTAAAATATCAAGGAGTACCAGTTTGCTTTTTGAAGGCCATTTTTTGTTTCCCACGAGAGTTTAAGTTTATTTGCTAATAATGCAGCACTAATAGTAGTACCATTATTTCCACCCCATCCAACCAACATTAATCCAAGCTTTGGAATTTTCAACTGTGTTCTAATCAATAAGTTTGTTGACACTGGCTTTACCTATCAAATGTAAATGCACATTTACAGTCTCTAATATATTATCCTTAGACATTTAAAATAAATAATATTACGCATAGTAATTGTTAATATTTGTATCCAAGGTTTTTTCTGATAGTACACAGTGGTGTACAATACAGGAACCTTTTTTTTTGTCAAAAATTGAATATTTCATTTCCAAAATTAAAATCATAGCGTTTGTTCAGCTGTTCTTTTTTTATTATTATATTTGTTCCTTTCTCCCTAAAAAAGAATTTTTAAATACAACATCTGCAAATTTAATATTCATATTTTTTTTCTAAAAAAACCTTCCAACCTTAAACTCATTGGTCAAATTAAATATCAGCATCTTTTCCTAACAAAAAAAATTGTGTATTAATAACTATCTTTTTTTATATATAATATTAATAACTAATATTTCTTTGTACGATGTGTCGTGTTTATATACATATATAATATATACACACACCACATGCCCTGACCCTGCAGTAAAATTCGAGTAAAAAGTTCGTACATGGAGGGATATTGTTGAAGAGGGTAGTAATAAAATTATTTTCGAATCGATTATCTACTGTTATTCTTCCGAGACGACACGCAGTCGAATCATATATACATATGTGTGTATGTATACATATAGTTACGAGTTTGCTTATGTTAATGCGTGAATCAATTACAACTTGCAGCAAAACATTACTAATTCATAATTATCACTAATACCGAGTATGTTCATTCTTATTACTACTATTATCAGACTTATTTAATATGAAAATGATTTAATTATATATATCGTATCATTTTTTACAATAGCAATAGTACATGTGAATATTTTATTTACAGATACGTTATAAAAATTAATGTTTGAACACATATTTCGATTCTATTTTGTTTATGAACACTTGCCGTAAACCAATAACATGGCGCAGATTTGGCGCTAAACATAAAGAATACACAAGGATGTACTTTTTTTTCATACTTTTGTGTAAAAAGGTATTTAATAAAATTACGGCGTGGAATAAGCTCAAAACAAAAGGAATATAAACGAGAAACAAAAAAGAGAATGTTACGCTTACCGTATACTTGTAATCATCATCTTCAGTAACGTTTGTCGTTTCGTATTCGTATTGTGCTTCTATATAATCTTCTGTATATTTCACCTTCGGCGATTCAACGCGAATCTTCAATGCCATTTTGTTTACTATCGAAAACTTCCGCACTGAGTAACAATAATGACAAAAGTATTAACAAAAATTTGCCTCACAAGAGAAAGAGAATAAATGTGCAGCCCTTCTAAAGATACCCGGGGGTTCAAGGATTAGTGGATTATTGGAACTAGAGACGGTAGTGAGACGATACTTTCGGCTTAACCCGGAGAAATGAACTAGCGAGGAATTCGCGTAATAAATTGTTATGGAGCGCCGTTCTAATCAGTGATATGTTTCTTTTCAGTTGTGACAAATAAAAGGAAAAAATTCCGTAATCAAAGCGTACGCAAATGACACTCGAAGGTGAATATCCAAAACGTCGTGTTCGCAGCTGAAACGTAAATGTCGTGAGTCGCGCAAGCATGCGCTTTAAAAGAAACGGCGCGCAGCCCCCTTCTTCCCCTGTTTAACTGGAACCTATTATATTTGGTTACTACTCGTTTTTATCAATGCACCTAACATAAACTATAAACATGTGCTTCGTTTTGTATCTTGTCGCTTCCTTTTTGACTTTTTCTCTCGTGCTACCTTAACCAGTCACATCCTGTTTCCGCCTTATCTTCTTTCAATGCGTACGAATCTTTCGACCGGTCTAAAACGTTTGAGCACGTTTGCGTGTTTTCATCGAATTTCTTCCTTTTTTCTTTTCTATCGAATATTTCCTTTTTTATCTGATCTTTTTCTGTGTAGATGAAAGAAAGAAAGAGGTTTCAAAAGCAACAGGTAAGGTCAAAGAACGTTCTGGAAATATACAATCAATTGAATATTTTTTACACTTATTAAATAGATATTAACCGTTTGGTGAATTTTCTTGCATGATATTTAATGATTTTGTAACGTAATGTTTATAAATAAAAATATATATGTATATTTACATAACAAAGACTTATTGTCAACAGCACATAATGTAAGAAAATTATACCTAGCTTTTAATTTCCATTTCTATACTTTGGTTTACATAACGACATTATGATCAAGGGTACGAAGTTTTGTATGTGTTTTATTTATGACCATGTTTAATCGAGTTTTGTTTTCCTCAACTACATTATTGATTGCAAGTGCAAAAAATTCGGCAAAATAAATCAAATTGTATATTTTTGACTAATGTATTCATTAATACGTTTTGTAGTCGTAAAAGTTATTTTAAGCACCATCGTTATTTGGTACATTCATTATATTCAATATTAATTATTAAATTTCCATTGAAGAATATGAATTTAAATCGATTTCAGGATTGGCAACTTTCATACTCGTCACAGTTTTAATTGTAAATAGAATACTTAAAACCTTATATTTCCTATACTTTAATCGTTACACTATTATAAATACTTTTGTTGTAAATATCTCATTTAAATACGGGCACATTGTTCAAAATTTGCAATGAGTATGTTTATGAGTGCAAAATTTGAGCATGTGTAGTTTAAATTATGATAGTAGCCGGTCCGTGAACTGTTCAATTACATCACGTGTAGCTGGAATGCATAGATTGTTTCAATCAATTGGCACTTGGTGACTCTGGAACTTTCGTAATGGGAGAATTATATGTTGCCAGGCCATTCGTAAGCCGACCCCCCCGACAAATGATTACGAACTATAATCTGTATACAAAGGCTGATTTTATCCACCTCGTCGTTGCATACGAGCCGTTTCGTTTTCATTCCAATAAACAAACATCATTACTAAGAGTATGCATACTTCAAAATCTACACTAAACGATATTGACGAGTAACCTCAATCCGCACACATAGTTTCTTTCGATTTATTAGTATGGTATGTCGAGGAAGTATTCTGGATCGATATTCGGAACGTAACACCGGTATCGACCCGTTGATTTATATGGCAAAATCAAACTGTATGGAATAAAAAATAAAAATAAACAAAATCGCCATGGGAATGGAAATGTGAATATATCGGTATAATGTTATATCGATCGTGACAATACTAGTATACCAATATATATTTTCCGGTATTTTTACTTCCTCACAATTTTCGGAGTTCGAGTTTGGTATTATATGTATTTCGGTTGCAGTATGACTTAACCAAAATAATACTTCTTGATTTTAAATGTCAGACTATTGATTGATACAAAAATTAAATAATGGTATTGTTATTTAATTGTTTAATTATCGTTGGAATTGTTTATAACATTGACTGCTAAATGAAATTTGAAGCAATGGTAAATGGAGTTCCGTTTACAACTTATGCCCACCACTCGTAAAGGGTGATTGTTGAACTCTGTCTGACTCTGTCCAATATGTACTTACATTAGAGTAGTAGTAATCAGTAGTGGTTTTTAGTCTTGTATAATAATGTAGTTGAAGATAGAAAAGCAGGTTATATGATCGTGTCCATTTCTTTAGATAAAGTCCACGATTACAATTTACAATAAACGGTTATTCACAATGGACACCCCTATTTATATAGTCATAGCTATTATTTATATCCGAATGTTTTAACAATGTTGATAATAGTACTTATTAGAATAATGTTTTATCAATTCTGTTATCAATTGTAAATTATATTATAGTAATTTTGATAAAAATGATAGTCATGTTGGTATTTCCTCATCTTATTTAACATAATTCCCTATTATTGCTTTATTTTCGAATGTATAATTTAATATTTCTATCATAAAAATGGATCGGTCTTTCGAATTGTAATGTATAAATCAAACGTAAAGGAATTTTACATAAAATAATTAACGATTCTGTATCCCATTTGTTTAATTTTAATTAATCAGAAACGAACAAATGTTGAAGAATTTGCTCTAAACGTAAATGAAAATATGAATTTATGATAAATTGGAAATATAAAATATTTTCGACGTACATACATACACATAATCCGAGATTTTCTCTCTGATATAATTTATAAAAATATATAATAGATATATTTATATAATTTATGTATTCATTTCTTAGTATTTTAGCTAGATAGAGTTTGTAGTATTTAAAAATTGTGCACGCCGGTGGTAGGAATCACCAGATACAATCGGATACAATACACCTGAATAAACCTGTATACCCATGTACACCTATCATTGCGCGTTTGAATAGGAAATAAAATGTCAAAATATTCAGAAACAATTCAAGAGATACTAAGAAGTGGAAGTAGTAAAAAAATTGTAGACAAGAAAGTATGTACTATAATCTCATTAATCCTTTGCAATATGTCACATATATTGCATATTTATGTATTAATATTTGCATTACTTTATTTTTCGTATCATTGAATATTATGTTTCAATAGATTAACTTACTGTTAAATAATACAAATTTACAATTAATATTTGTTGAATAATGTTATTGGATAATATGGTAATAATTCGTGTTATTCATTGAAACATTCATCCTTAACATGTATTATAATTTCTCATTTCAGAAGTGTGCGTTCGAATTGTTAAGCTTATATGAAAATCAGGAAGCTATCAATGAGATATGTAGAAATACAGAACAAAATGTACAAGGTACTGTAAACTGGTCATATATAATACATACAGTGCATAAGCTCTTATTGGATGTAAGTATAACATTTATTTAAGGAATTCTTCAACTTAAATGCATTAACTTTAGTTTTGTAATACTCAATGGTATTATCATTTTCATTAAAGGAAACAGATAGACTTGCTTCTAAGGATTCAAATAAAAAAGCAACAGTTACCGAAAGACAAAATACGTGTACACTTGTAAAAAAAACAGTTCAATATGCAAATTGTTATAAAGAACCACTTTTGAAGTGCTCGGATATAATTCCATTAATTTTACAAATATTGAGAAGTAGTAAATACGAACATTACCATGAAACTTATATGCATATATTGGTATCTTATATACTTCCATATAGAACATATCAGATAAAGATGCTATCCGAACAGTGGCAAAAATTATTGGAGATATGTATACAGGTGTACAAAAATGTATCTTTACTTGCAAATAAGCGTACAGTTTTAGAAGCATTACAAATGATTGCAAATTACGGTTGTCTTCATTCAGATCTTCTGCCCAATCTAAAAGGAACATTGACATTCTTGGGTATGGTAAACTATCAAAAAAAACTCAAATGCATCAATTCCTCTCAATGATAATGGATTTTTTATACTTTCTTTTTTAGCAACTTATAATTTTATCTTTCATTACATGGTATGATTCGTGTTTCATTTGATTTTAGAAACTGTATTTTCTGATGTGAAAGCAAATCAGGAAATTTTAGCAGAATCTGCTTATAAACTTACAAACACAGTGTGTCAACAAATTGCGACTGAGTGCAGATATAATCTTTGCCAATTTAGTGAAACTATTTTACTAAAAATAATTAGTCTGAAAAGTTCAGTGGAAAAGTATAAATTGTTATTGCTTTTTATTAAAATTCATCATCCCAAAGGAGTATGCGATGTTGATCACGGGGCTTACGCTAATGATTGGGAAAAATGGCATATAATACTAAAAAGTATGTATTTAATGATTTTGAAAGATTGTAAGCCAGATATACTACCGAAAAGTTTTATTCATCTTGCAAGTGAAGGTAATTTTTATTGTTTTCCCAAGATAACTTTTGTATTCTGTATTGACTGTTACATATCAAACACGGAAATTCTTTTAGTTTTTAAGCAAGTATTGGAAAACTCGAACCTTACAGTTGAAAAAATATCACTGGATGAGTCTGATTATTTACAATCGGCGAAACGAAGACGAATCGCTACTAAAATGGATAGATTAATTGATATGATTAGCGACAGTAATACGGATGAATGTTGGCCCATAATACAGATACTAACAGTGTTATTCAAACGATATTCTGAATGTTTGAAATCGCAAGACCTCCCAGCATTCTTAAAAATTTTAGTAGATCTCCTAACGCAGTCTTGTAAAACAGAAATTATCACGGATAATTTATACGAATTAGCTGTTGTTCTGTTAGCAAATGAAAATGTATTTTCAGTCACAGATATAGAAAATGCAAACATATATTGGGATAAAATATGGGATATTTTATTGAGGTGAAATGTTTATAATGTATATTATTTAAGACTTTATTAATAATAGTTTTTTTTTATTAATATCTTTTAATTTTAGGTCTTTGAGTGTAAATCAAAATGAGATATCAGCTCATAAGCTTACGCAGCTCTTTGTAATAAACAACAAAATAACAAATCCAAATGCACTTTTGAAACTTTATCTTACAAATGTTATCAAATGGTCTATTATGAGCCTGCGCACATTAATAGTACTTTGCGAATATCTATCCTTGCCTACTGATATAGCAATGTTCAATATAAATACATGCTCGCCAACAATGAATTCAAATTCTGTAAGATTGTGCCTCTTAAAATGGGCACTGAATATATCCTGGCA
Source organism: Dufourea novaeangliae (assembly GCF_001272555.1). NCBI lineage: Eukaryota > Metazoa > Arthropoda > Insecta > Hymenoptera > Halictidae > Dufourea > Dufourea novaeangliae. The sequence continues at coordinate 358,571 of NW_015373989.1, read as the reverse complement.
TAAAGTGGCTATGCAAATAATAATTGACGAGTTATGTTTATTATTGATTAGTATTATGTCGAAACCAAGACACGAGAAGCAGATAAAATTTAATGAACGCAATATTAACAATTCGTGTAATTGTTTAAACAACATGGAATATATCGAACCATCTTACGAGGATATTGAAAATTGTCACTTGCTATTGACTTACAAACGAAATTTGTTCATTGAGAATGAAGAAGATGATATTTCGTATAACGCTAAAGTAAATGAATACACATTGTGTATGGAAGATATTGTGACTTCCTTAATGCACAGTTTATGTGACATACTAAATGAAAGTAGCGGAAGCGATGATTTACACGTAACAATAATAAAGATTGCAATTGTAGCGAAAGTAATATCAACGATGGGACAGTTGAACATGATAAATATTAACGAAGAGTTTCTTCGACATACTATGGGAAAGCATTTAGATGCTGTGTATACTTTATTGGCAAATATAGATTCATCGAGAGGTAAATATATTTACCTTTGCAATGTGACGAAAGCTCTTAATGTGTTGTACGAAACACCGTATGATACAAATGTATCAAAGATAATCATCTCGTCTTCCACGCCAAATATGTTAAAAAACATATTCAGTTTAATGAATATTGAAGATAACGAAATTGCTGATTATGAGACAACTAAGAATTACTTTGAAGACTACGGTTCTTTCCAAAGTAGACGTAGAAGTTCAGATAAAAGTATGCTACGCAAAAAGCAATGTTACTTCTGTAACAAGGGTACAATCAGAATACAAACGTCAAGGGCTTTGGCATTGTTTTGCTGCATGAATGTGGGAGAAGAAAAATGTGACATACAAATAAAACTTATGAATAGTTTGCTGAAAATAGATATGTACGATCTGTCACGCACAGTTGATATTAAAATGGCTGTCACAGTTTTGGAGTCTCTATCGAAATACGGCATGCAAGATTTATGGAAAAATCACGAAGGAATACCATTAAAGAATGTATTGGCATTATATCAGGGATGCTGTGAAGATGAGACTGCTATTCGTTATGTATTAAATATTTTGCCATATTTTTTTAAATATGCCGTGGACTATGACTACGGTCTGGATGATTTAATGGACATTATTTTTCAACTGAACGAGTGCAAAAGGAAATACGGTTTTCGTGTTCACATAGAATTTACTAAGTGCCTTTTAAAAATCATTCATGTCAGACCCTCTCTCTTTAATTATGCAGTACCTGATACATGTGATCAAAAAATTCCAATAATTGACAGTATTTTAACATCTCTTTCTAATTCTTTGTTTATTGTACGATTACAAGCAATTAAATGTATACAAGAAATATACCTTTTGAAAAACATTGATTTAAAATGGAAAGAAACATTGTTTAGACGAATAGAAGAGTCAATGAACAAATTAATTATTGGTAATAATAAAATGGATGATACGAGAAATGTTGACGAAAGGGAAATTAAAATAGCAAGTACTTTATTAGTATTGGCAGCGATAATATCTACCAACGGAACATTTCAATGTCGTGCTTTACTGACAATGTTTCATCTTACTGTAGACCAAAAAATCGAAGTTCAAACTATACCAAAAGCATTAAATACTATAGCAAACCGAATAAGTTACTCGAGTCTCATTGAAGATAATTTAAGTTATCTAGTAACATATTGGTATAATTCGGAATATTCTGCACGATCGTTTCCTTGGAAGTTAGTACACTGTAAATCAGAAGAACAATTTTATAAAACATACATTAATATGCTTGCATTTATTAAATTTCAAAGTTTAGAACTTTCTAATGTGATATCCCTTTGCACTTATGTTAACTTATCATTGCAACAGATCATTGAAAATATTTTTCCACAAATTTTGCCATGGTTATTATATTCTATTAACGAACGCGATAGTACTACAAGAAAATTGGCCGGTAAAATGTTTCACAAGTTAATATCAAATCAAGATGAATTTGTTGCAGTTAAAAAATTTTCGAGTTTATTTAATGATAAATTTGAAGAAACATTAATATATCTCATTGAAAGATTACACGACGAATGCTATCTCGATAAAATGTTGGGTGTACAAATTTCATTCGCAATGTCAGATCCTCCTCATTTCAACAGTGAAACAATTAATGCATGCTTGAAATACATGGAAGAAAACTTTTTCGCGCAAGGAACGTCTGTGCAATATATTCTAGCACATAATTGTCCAAATATATTACAGAGAATGTTACTACATTTAATTAGCAATGTTTATAAGAAACGGTTTGTGGAACATAAAGTAAAAGCCTTTCACCAATACATGTTCTTTTGTGCACTGATTCTTAAAAAATTAAAGGAAGAGTATTTTAATGCACTGTCTATGTACATAGTAAAGGATATTGGCTACAGTTTACTTCACATAATTAAAGAAAATGATAATATTCTTCTTGAAATAGCGTGTAAATATTTTTATATATTTGTACAGCACGTATTGCCTATAAGACCCGAAGAAATCAAAGAGATTCTCAGTTTTACTGTGATGGTTTTAATTCCTATTGCACAATTGGGAAAGACACCGATAACTTTGAAAATACTTCATTATTTACTAATCGAACAAAAAGAAATATTACACAATGCAATAGAAAAGTTGAATTCGTTTCCAAATGTACCTATTTTTCAAGAAATTCGAAATGTGCATAATGCTTTAAAGTATACAGCTGAAAAGAAGTACAGTTTAGAAGAGGAAATACAACATTTTTTAAATTCTTTAGTCGACAAGAATATCAATTACAGCATAGAAGATATTTCACATCTACGACAACAATTATCGACGAGAAAAGAAGAATTACAAGCATTGTACAACAAACTTGAAACATTGCGTGGTTTTGCAGAAGATTGTGCCTCGAGCATGTTGCATCAATTAATATATAAACTTATAAAACTAACAACATCTTCTGATGCAAATATTTCAATCGAAGCATCAAAATGTTTAGGGGAAATTGGTCCGAATGATTTAACGTCGATGATATTATATTTGGAAAAAAGCCATGTTACTGAAAGTTCTGACTTGGTAGAAATATTGACATATAAATTAATAATAAAAATGATAGAATTGTTATTTCAAAGTGATATCGAACTCCGAAAAGTTAGTGCTGATGTACTTTACGCTACATTGTCATCTTCTTGGGGACAAAAACTGTTAAATACAAAGTACATAGAACATTTAAAATCTCTTCTAGGTGAATCACAGGTAATGCTACCTCTAAATTATGTTCGACCATTTATAATTAATAAAAATGTAAAGGCAAAGAAAATTAGCGTAAATACTGTAAAAATGAATAATATCTTGAATCCACAAAATAGAATTTGGACAGTTGAAACTAATGGTTCATATGTCAATTGGATCACCGAAATAACATGTAAAATTGTAGAATGTTTTACAGGATTTTATTCTGAAAATTTAATTTCCGTTTGTGCATTAAGCACTGATTTCTGCGAAGTAATTTTGCCAAGAATTATTTTTCTAATCATTCATATCGATAAAAAACTCACATCTGCCATATGTTCTTGTATAAATCAATATTTTGACTATCATTTTAACTTCACAATAGAAACAAATGGGTCTCCGCATGTAACACGTAAAACAGCAAATTGTGACCATCAAATTGTACATTGTATGTTAAATATTGTGAATTACATTAGAATACAAGTCGCTGATGATATTCGTTTAAATTTAAATTACATGTATATCGCAAAAGCTGCACAATATTGTGCAGCTTTCTTTACTGCGATATTGTACGCAGAAATGTCTTGTGAAAATATTTTAAACGATCATAATAATTTTACTAATGTTTCCAAAATTGATGATGTCTACGAATTGGCACCTGAACAAGGGAAAATGATACAGAGTATACTTAGAGACACATACTCAAAAATAGGTGACTTCGATGCCATTCGTGGTACAGGATCTTCACATTTGCAAGATCATTCAACTCGTATACAACATTATGTTCACACTTACGAATGGAATAAAGCAATACTTGCCCAAGACGTTGAACTTTCCTTTGGAAACATGACAGTAATCAAAGGTAAAAATAAAGAGATTAATACAGACAATATTACTGTGATAAGATTATAATGTAATTGAAACTTACAATTTAAATTGAATAGTATTTAGAATTAACGGTAAACTAGACTACATTATGTGATTTATGCAATATGTGTAATGTGCTTAAGTTTCTTAAGATAGATTATATTTTCCTTGATAATAATTATTTTGAATTACAAATTACAGAAATGGCTAATGGATTGCATCATTCTGGTCTTCAATATTTAATGGACAATTTTATATTTGCCATGTCTAAAAATAATGAAAAAATACATGAAGATATTCAATATGAATGTTCTTGGCGGCTTAGCAATTGGAATTTTTGTGAAATAAATCAGGCGTTGTATGTGCAAAATGATTGTAAATTGAAGTCACAAATAACTGAGTCTGATTATCATTTTTATCATTATCAAGCATTAAAATATTTTCACGAAGGTAATGAAGCAGGTATACGAAATGCGATTGAAAGTGCTCGTATGAGTGTCATCAAAGCACTTAAAAATATTAGTCTAGGTAAGTACCAATAAAGTGTTTAATATAATATATATCTATTGTCTATCTAACACTATATCGTTTGTAGAAAGCAGTAAAACTATATATGAAAAACTAATGCAGTTACAGTTAATTCGTGAGATTGAAGAATTCAGTTTGGTAAAGTCAGATGAGTATGAAAATGTATTAAAAAAATGGCAGCAGCAAGATATATCTAACTTCAATGAATTGGAATACATCGAACCTGTATTAACTCAAAGAACGATTATGTATCAAATAAATGATGCTTTAGCTGGAAGCGTACAGATGAAGAATGTACTTTTTAATACGTATTTAGATCTTTCAAAAATAGCAGTGGACAAGGAAAATTTAAATATTGCCACACGTTCGCTAGGTATGTAAAACATAACAGTACTATAGAATATCTTACAAATTCTTATTACATCATTTTAACTAACTACGTTGTATTATATATAAATATGTCCTCCATATGTTTTTCTTGTTCTTGTGAAGCTGTCTTAGCAAAACAAACAGACATACCCCCGAAAATTCAAGATCAATTACTTTATCAAGAATCTCTATTGGCACGTCTTCGAAATGATTTGGAAATTGGACGATTTCTTTTACGTAATTTGATACACAAAGAGAGCCTAGATATAAATTTACGAGCTCAAGTGTTGAGAGTTTACGGTGACTGGATGGCTGAAACAAAATCTGAGAATCCTCAAGTATACGACTTAAAAATAAATTTTGGCGGATTAATTATTAAGATGCAAGTTTGAACATTTTAACATCTACTTGTATCTTTCAGGCTGTGATAAAAAAGTATTACTTAAAATCTATAGATACAAGTAGTTCTATCGATGAACAAACTACTGAGAGCGTTAAAAATTTACACGACACACAGGTAGCTCTAGCTCGATTCGCTGACGCACAATTTTCGCAAATATGTTCATACATGAAATCTCCTCAATTTGAAAGCCTGAAAGAATGTGTTGCATACTCTAGCGAGAAAATCAATATGAATGCAGTTACTAAGGATAAAGATGTTAGAAGAGCATTAATTTTGAATCAGAGACAAACTATAAATGATGTTGAAGAACTGGAGCACATAGAAAAGGAAAAGGATAATTATTTAATTTTAGCCTTGAAGTAAGCTTTTAATTCATATTCAAAGTAGTGTATAATGTTATACATTTGTTCGTTATATAGAAAAATATAATTTTCTGATACATCATCAAATACATCAATTTTTTTGCAGATACTACTTACTAGTGTTACAACAAAGCGAAGACCATAATTTATTAATATTTAGAATAGTAGCTCTCTGGTTAGATAATAGAAACAAGAAAGATGTGAATGATTTGTTGGATTCGAATATCAATAAAATACCGTCTTATAAATTTATTCCGCTTATTCCTCAATTAGCGGCGCATATTAGCGATGTCTTTGATACATTTTCGCAAAAAGTATATGAAATTATGGAACGTTGTGCGCTGGATCATCCATATCACACATTACCCGCGTTATTAGCGTTGAAAAATTTATACGGCGATTATGAATACGCTGGGACTAAGACAAATAAAACGTCCGAACCGAGGGTACTCGGAGCTAAAAAATTGTTGCATGATTTAACAAAGTCGAATGTAAACTCGGTTATGCATGAAATGGATAAGTTATCGCACTCCTTAGTTATGCTGGCCAATCTCACAACTCCTTCGAGTAAATGTAAGACTACTTTTCATATAGTAAAAATGGAATAATGCAGTAGTACGTTAACAAAAATCTCGTATCAAATTTAATAGATGTAGATATATTTTCAAACAATTTTTTATTTTCAGCTGGTTCAGTACTCAATATTCCGAAAAATCAAGAAATCTTGAAAGTTAAAAATTTCAGAAATGTACTTGTGCCAACATTGATGATTAATGTGAAACCATCCAAAAATTATGATGATATCATTGGTATATCTAAATATATGGAAACGTACGAGACTGTCGGAGGTTTGAATACTCCGAAAAAGATAGTTTGTATTGGTACTGATGGAATATCAAGATATCAGTTAGTAAAGGTACTTTGCTCATATGTTCTAATATACATAGATATTACTTACTTATTGTGTAGTATTCTATTTAGTATACTAAATTTGTAATCATTTCTACATTTTTTTAAAGGGAAAGGACGACTTGCGACAAGATGCTGTAATGCAACAAGTTTTTAATGTAATGAATATATTGTTAAAAGCTTACAAAGAAACTAGAAGAAGAAAACTGATGATTAGAACGTATAAGGTACTTTCAGTTTAAAAAATCATGTATTCTTCAAATGAACAAATATCAAAAAAATCTATTCGTATTATATCGTTTAATATCTTTTGTATTAATATTTTAGGTTGTACCTTTGACACAGAGATCGGGGATTTTAGAATGGTGTGATAATACAGTTCCTATTGTAGTTATATTAATAGGTTCAAATAATGATTCTGGGCTTCACAAAAAGTATTACCCGAAGGATCATACGGCACGAGTATGCAAGGAAAAATTAGCAGTAAGATTTTATTTAAATTAGATTATGTTTGCAATTAGACAAATACTTTTGATAGTATTTATCACAAACTTTAATTTTTCTTTGTTACTATTATTAATAATCAGAGCGTACATATTTCATGGTATGTAATAACTCATGTGCAGTGTCAAGTATATAAAGCCTAGTAGAAAAATATGAAAATTGTTTTTAGTCGACTAGAGCTTCACAAATCAAACATTTCTATTTTCAAACTTGTTAAGTATAATCAAACGCATTGAAAGTTCTTTAGAACGTAAACTGAAATGACTCTATGTACCAAGTATATTCAGGTAACATAAACTCTTTAAAACTTAATTTTTCTTTACTATGAATTTTCATGTTTAGGCAGTTGAAAAGTCATCGAGCAATGCAAAATTAAAAGTGTACATGGATTGCTGTGCACATATGCATCCAGTGTTGCATCATTTCTTTGTTGAGAAATATCCATCTCCTGAAACGTGGTTTGAAAGAAGATCAGCATATACACGCAGGTAGGTATATTATTACATAAAAACAATCTTCATTGTCATATAAGGCGTTATTTTGCTGTATACGACGTTTGTTTTGGTTTACAGTGTCGCAACAACATCCATGGCAGGATATATTTTAGGTTTAGGTGATCGCCACTTAAATAATATTTTACTCGATCAAACAACTGCTGAAGTGATTCATATCGATTTTGGTAAAGATAATTACTTCCAAATACACGTCAACATAACAATTCTAAATTATCACGTTGGTAACTTGATTGTAACACTGTTAAATGTAATTAGGTATAGCATTTGAACAGGGGAAAGTATTACCAATTCCTGAAACTATTCCATTTCGGCTGACACAAAACATTGAGGCAGCAATGGGTGTATCTGGCATAGAAGGTACAATGAGACAATGCAGTGAAAAAACTTTGACTGTACTGCGTGATCAGAGACAAGTAATTATAACACTACTTCAAGTTCTATTGTACGACCCATTGTTTACGTGGACTATAACACCAGCTAAAGCATACAATATACAAAGTGGAAGTTCCTCTAGATCAGTCGAAGTTAATCAAGGTAGTCTACATAATTGTTTTTATTATCACATAATTTTCATTCATTAGTTTTCGTAGATTATTCAATTTATTTAATAACAAAAATATTCATTTCTTTCGTCTGCAATGAATTTTCTTTTTAAAAAGAAAGAACGTAAATATATGTATAACTGTCATACCAAAGAAATACATCTTATCGATAGGTTCTGTCGGAACTAATAAAACAGCAGAAAGAGCCCTGTTAAGAATAGAACAAAAACTACAAGGTACTGAAGAAGGTTTACCGTCAAGCGTTTCCGGTCAAGTTGAAAGACTTATACAGCAAGCCCGTGATCCAGTTAATCTCTGCCGTCTGTTCTGTGGATGGCAACCGTACTTATAATACTTTAAATTTAAGGTATTTATTAGGCAGTTACATATGAAATGTCGACATTTTTACTGGCATATTCCATATTTTATTCAACTTCAAGGAAGTAATGTTATTAATTAAAGGTATGATTATTTACATTTCACAGTGAAATATGCATTATGTTCATACAATTAGTATTATTAAAAACCTAAGTTTCTGAAAGTCAATTTTACAATTTGAAACCAACTTTTAAAAAGCAGTATCAATCTTAGTCTTATAATTCAACGCTATTTTTTATTAAATGAAAAAAATTTTATGTCAGACTTCAGTCTTCAAGTCTGGCTTAAAATTATCAAGTACAAAAACCCAAAGACATTTTAGCCAAATAACACCTTAATCTATGATTTTTTATACTGTATTTTAAATAGTTTTAAGTAATTTTACTTTTAAGATAAACAGTGCCCCGTGAAAAGTACAGACCTAGCTTTAATTTATCATGCAAATCGTGGGTACTGTTAATCATTTTCACGCATAAAAATGTAACCACATATACCGATCAATAAAAAAGACATTTCACATGCAACGATTTAATATTATATGTTGAAATACCTCAAAGGGGTCACCGGTGACTTCTACGGCATTTAACGTGTTAAGAGTTAAAGGCCATGAGATAAATATAACATAAAAACAGAAACGAAAATTAAACATGAAACAATGCCTTTGGGATGTGATAGTTTATTTTTCTAATAACTTACATAAAATCCTTTCGTATGTATAAGCTATTAACTAAAAAAGTATGTCGATGACAACACGTTCTTGATATCAAAGGAGCCTTTTGCTGGGACATTTATAAAAATTTGATGTACTTTTTCTGGACTCATGTCTGCTTTAATTTTTACTGTGCTGTAATCACATAATATTTTAATTTTTATGTAATTGTTACGTGTACTATCTTAAGAGATTTATAATATTTTTTAATAAAATATTTGTACTCTTCCTGAACAACGTATGCAATTATTCGAAAGAACTGCTTAACTCGCAAACATTATCCAACTATTTATATCGTTGCGGAAGTGACAAAATTAAACAAATTTCTATTATGTTTCTTTTATTAAAAAGAAAATTTTCATAAATGGTTTTATAAATGTTACTTACTTCAAAATTGGTAAATAACGCTGTATAAAAAACTCCGATAAATTCTCAAGAATAGGTTCAGTATGAAGGGCAACAAATTGTTCTCTACATATCTATAAAAGTATCAATTGTATGTTAGAAAATATACGACAAAGTATGTATGTATATCAGTTTACGGTTCCTTGTTCCACGTGTTCCACATTACTTACCTTATTCATTGTATCTACGCTGGAAGCATGAGTCCAGAAGCAATCATGTACAGAGACATACGTGACACCCGCACTTTGACAATGTAAACTAGTGAGCATCATATGAGCAGAATCCAGGGAGTGTATAAAATTTGGTGCAAACGCATTCTTTTGTTTCATTGTGTCAGCTGTTCTGAAAATATGAATTCCAATGTATGCTTAAAAATTGATTCCTAAATAATTTCAATTAACTTTGTGTAAGATAAATTGAACAATGGATAATCAGTTCTCTAAAATAATTTTGGAAAGCAACAATTCTTACTTACGCAGTGCCCTTTTTAGTAGTTTTATCCTGCTTTATGTAAGGTTGTACAACCGGAAAACCTAGGGGTGTATTCCATTCTACAATTTCACCACGAATCAAGGAAATAACAGTAGCACACGATCTAAACCACTCTTGAATCTCTCTTGCACTTGTGAACATTGATCTCAAAGTGGAGAATGTGTTTTCAGTTAAATATGTACCGCTAGGCCAAAGGAATTCTGCAGGCAACTGTTCTATATCTGTGCAGGATACAAACAATAATAACAATGTGAATAATAAAGACCGTAAAGATTACTTGTTCGCGCAGCTGAAATTAAATATCTACCTTTCAATTGCTTTACTATTTGCTGTTTTGCGCCGTACTTTGTCACACCATATACTGTCGTCATCACTGTTTGTTTTATAACTTTTCGCTTTATATATCCGTCCAATACTTGAGCAATTTTTACATTATTTTTAGCATCAGCTTTTCGATTTTTTTCCACCTACATCATCACACAACAATTAAACATTTCACTTGCAGAAAATCTACACAAACATTTCTAATAAATTAAACGTACTAAAAGTGTAACAGTAGTGTATATATCCTTTGGAACATCGAACGGATACAAATTGACACTCTCCGCACCAATCTGATCTCTGCCAAGTGCTGCATAATGCTGAAGTCCGTTACAACTACCATCTTGATGTACTGGAAACCTGCTTTCATATTTTTCTATGTCTGGTGCTTTCAACGCATCTGCTATTTCCATACAACACGCTAATGTTTGCCACGGTTCCTCTGATTCTTTCCACCACATTTTACCCTTTGCAACAGAAATACCATTTTCATTCAAAGTTATTGAAAAGTGTTCTAAACTCTTATTAATTTGATAAATTTACAAACGTCTATTCGATACAAAACTCTATTATTTACTAATACTTTTTTTTTAATGTGTACCATATACACCAGATATTCCCGGCCTAACTTATTTGCTCGTATGTGATAGTTTCGTTGGTGAAATTTTCACGTAATCGTACATGTAAATTGTATATGTACTCCCATCTATTTCCTAATCTGGTTAGGTCGAGAATTTATGGCACTACCTATTTTATCGTGTAATTACAACTTACCGTCAAAGGATTGTTAGCACTGTCTAGTATATTGTCTAGATTTTCGTTTGCATATTCAAGACGTTCCTTGAGGGAACACGATTTTTTTAAACTTGTTAAATTAATAACATGCAATTTCAACCAGTCTAATCCTTTTGGACCTAATGGTTTTCCCTTCGCAAACAAAAGTATGGAGCGACCCACGTCAGACGATAGATGATTCAAGTGAGGTGGAAGAGGATAGACTCGTCCTCGAAAATCTATATTATGTGGCAGCCAGAATATTTTGTTCCTAAACTTTAGAATAATAAAAAAAAAGAAAAGGTCACTTAAAGGAAGAACACGGAAAATTAAATAATGTATCATAAAAGACATACGTGATTGGCAATTGTTAGCTTATACAGTGTATCGCACCATATAGAATAAATTTCGTATTTTCTTTGTTGATGTTTTGATACTGCAGTCGCTCTCTCTTGTTTCTCTTCAAACGAAGCATCCGACGGTAAATCAGGTGGAAACGATAACGTAGAAATTGATTGAGGTATATTTAATTCCTTAGAACCACCTTCTCGAAATATCTACGAAAACAGCATATGTTATTCATAACTAATATAATTTTCATTTGTTGTTAATAGTTGTTCGATAATTGTTAAAACAGCAAGTACTTTGATGATGATGTCGAGTATACGAGAATTAATTGTCCATGGAATAGAACTAAGTTGATTTAAAGAATCGAACACTAGATGCAATTGTTGTAATGGTGTACTTTGAAGTTTCTGCATTGGAGTATCCTAGAAAAAAAGACAATATTACGATCTCGGGTATCTTATCCAATTCACAAATTCATTTTTGTATAAGTTAAAATTCAGAAAACATATCAGTTCAAAAAATTCGTATTGAAATATATGTTAAATTAAACTTAATATTAAAAGTAGATTTATTGTAAGATGAAAACCCACTGTGTTAATTGGAGATCTTACGAAATCGGTTTCCGTTGCAATATATCCTCCTCTGAGTACTGAAATCCACGGAAATGGTGGGACATAGCTAGGCACAAAAATCGATTTAAATGATAATATTTCTAGCTGTGATTCTTTGTATATTTTTGACACAATAGGGTGAGGCTTAATCTATAATCAATAAATTAAATTGTATCACATGAAATACACATATTTAACCAAATATTCGTGTAAAAAATTTATCAGTATACAAACCTGTTCCGCTAAATATGTTTTCTTATTTCTAAATAGTGTATAAAATGCAGGAATAGAACTTTTTATTTCTTGTCCTTTCAAGAGATCGGGTGTAACCAGCAGATCGTTTAAGATAATATTGTATAAAAACTTGCCGACACTTATGAGCACACTCAAAGGCCACTTAGAACATGTCAAGTTTATAGATGTACCAATATTTTCTTCTTGCCGTTGAATATATTCCCATACGGTACGATTGTTCATATTGTCGAATTGTTCTATATTTTCAGGATGTAAGTACCATTCTAGGTACTTCTGATAAATGCTGACTACCTTATCCAATACTCCGTTTTGTTTTTTCGTCTCAAGCTGGAAATTGTAATAATAAACTTTGTCACATTAAAAATGTAACAAAAGTTGTGTATGTAACATTGAAATTTAACGTTGAATTATTGAATATGTAAATGTATCTACATACATCGTATTTGGTATAAATATATATTCCCAGCTCAATATGTAACGAGTTAATATCTGTACTAAAAGCATCTGAACCTCTTGCTATTTTCTGAACTTCTCGTATTATAGCATTTACATACTGTTTTGAATCCAACACTTCCAAAAATGGATGTAATACCATTAAACTATTATTGTACGAAAAACATTCATTTGCCTTTAAACATTTTAGATTTCTTTTAAAAGCAGCTGCAGCAACTGTTTTCCAATAATTTTCAAAGTGCTTCATTTTTGCCCTCTAATTAAACAAAGTAGAAAAGAATGGTTAATAGTTACAAACAACAATGTAATTATAATTCATGAAATTATGAAATAAATTTCAATTAATATTCAACTGGGCATAATAGTATCTTACGTAGGCAGAAACGACCTTCTTGTTTTTAGGTGGACTATTTATACTTTCTATTAACACCTCAATATCTTCTTCATTTTGAAGCTGCATTTTCATGTAATCTTTTAATTCTTCCAACTTTATTATCCCTTTCGCTGGACTTTGATAATTATCCATCATGGGATATTTGTTTATTAACTCGCACTTATACTTTGTATCTAGTTTTGTATATGTTGGCTCAAAATTTGGTAACAACAGTCTAATTGTCTTTAATACATTTTCTCGTTGATCATGCTTGAAATGTGCTTCATTAAAGATACTATTAAAAGATATATTATTACTTGTCATTTCACTCCACAGTTTTTTTAATAGATCTGCATGTAAAAAACCTTTTTATTAATTTTTCTCTTATTTAGGTAATATTACTTCCAATCTTATGTTTTTACCTGTCTGATTGTGCTGTTGTTGGTTCTTTCCTAAAGCATCAAATAGATATACGTATGTTTGTTCTGATGGTGCTAATGAATCATTTTTTATCATTTCATATAATTCTAATACTTTTGTGACATCATTTCTAGAAGCATACGCTTCTAAGACTATATTATACAGTCCGATCATTTTTTGCGATTTATTTGATTTATTTTGCACATGTTTTCGATATCTCAGTAGTGTCTTGTATGCTTTATTCACCATACCACAACTTAAATATACTTCCATGTGTACTAACAAGTTTTTAATGTAGTGTTCTGTAAGATACTTGTTATAATAGAAAGAATTGTTTTGTTCTGTCTGAAACTTTGCATTCCTACAATAACAGTAATATATGATATATAAAATATTATGAATTAAAAAATACGTCAGTCGGTAATTTATTAAGAACCAATAAAACTATCTAATCAACAATCATACAAATAAAATGTAAAATAAATTTGAATGATTGAAAATTTATACTTTCAGAACGTTACGAAATAGTAACATAGTTACGTATTATTATAATAGTGACTAACGTTTTATAGATCAGCACTATTTATACTATCTACTTTTATATTTCATTTGAAACATTAACATGTTCTTCATATACTTACTCTAATAATTTAAACAATGAATCATCTGCTGCTTCATCCGCGTCTATAGCTTTCTCGTTATTCAAGAATTCATTGAAACTATTTATTTCTTGACTAGCTGTGGCCTCTACAATACTCTCCTGTTGTAATTATATTTATATTACATTTGTATATGTATCCGCGCATACAGGGTGAGTCTGGTAACACGACGACTTTAAATAACTCGTAAATTATTTTTTGTACCAAAGAAAAAGATCTTTCAAACAAAAGTTGCATGGTTTCCAAAAGGGCATACAGTGTTGTAATCGATTTATTGTTACTTTCCTCTTTTTATCCAGATACGTGGGTCACCTTCAATTTTGCATTTATAATTGAATGTCTAATATTTTTTACAGATCCGGGTAAAGTAGCAAATTCTACGTAAAAATACCAATTAGTTTTCAATTCTCAAAATAAGTATTATTTCAAGCGGTGTTCGAAGTGTTGACAGTTACAATTAATGCAATAGTCTGATCAGATTATGAGCGTGAACGATAAACTTTCTCAAACATTTCTGCAGTAGTAATACGTTCTCATACATTGTCGACCGTCGTTGGTGATTCATGATAAACTTCATTTTTAGTAGTCATAATGTATCGTGTCAATAAAGTCTTGAAGAAGACGATCCAATGATCTGGTGACTAATTATGCCGCACCAAATATTCTGATTCCATCAGTGTTGGTGATGGATTTCACAAAGCCAATGAAGATTCTCTGTTGCCCGGTAGTGCATTTTCTTAGATTTACTTCTCCATGATTCGTGAATATAATTTTGTCAGTCCATAGATTGGTCTGTACAAATGCACCGTTTGTATATTGTATCTGACACAGGAATCACTCACAAAATTGTACGTGTTGCTCAAAGTCTTGGCCATGTAGCTCCTGATGCACGCATAGGTGATAGGATGAAACTTCCGAGAATTAAGAATACGCACAACACTATTCTGACTAATGCTCGCACCACCTGAAATTTGGTGTATGCCGTTGTGTAGATTATGGGCAATAGCTGCTATGGTAGAAGTACAACATTCTTTATCACTTACAAGGTTACGATATTTACGTTTTCGCACGATAAAGCAGCCACTTTCTTTGATCGTTGTATTGATCCTTAAAAAGCTCGAATGCGATGGCTGATTTCACTTAGGATACTCAGTTTCATATAATATTTTAACCCTCGTAGCATTGTCATCGCACACAATCATAAAAGATTATCATATCGTACTTTTCACTGTTACTGAACACTGTAATAAAAGTATGTAAACCTTTCTCAATAATACTTTTACTTTTACTGAGCTTAACAGGCATCTCATGTTTATGATGTCTAATATTGTACAACAAGGATTGTGTTTACAAACATGATCTATCGTCATAAACAATTGTGTTAACAATCATATGTACTGATCGTGTTTTCTAATACAAGATGTTTCATGTGAGAATATCTCAGTAATTATTCATTCTAAACTCTATTTGGTTTACTTTGTTACGCAGAACTTAATGCTTTATCCGAATTCGAGAAATAGTTATTTATTTATTTATTCATTAACCAGTACACTTACAGTTACGTAATGCCTGGCTATATTAGGCATTAAATTTAAAAAACTGAAGGCTACCTTTATATCTCGATAAAAAAGCAAAATATCAATAAATCGATTACAGCGCTCAAGTGCTGTATGTCCTCCTAGAAACCATGCAATTTTTCTTTGAAACATTTTTTGTACAGCAAATAAATAACAAGTTATTTAAACTCATTGTATTACGAGATGCATCTTGTATAATAGTACATACAAAAGTTAAATTTTCGAACTTACTATATTCAGATCATTTTCATTCTTAGATGAAATACAATCATTTTTCCTTGAATTTCTTAAAGGGATTTCATTTATACTAGAGTCTGTACTTTGATGCGATTTATCCATAGTATCCTGTCCAACCATCATTGATATGTCAGAAGCATGTATTTTCTGTACTGTAGCCCTTTTGTTGCTTGTTGTTTGATTTGTTACTACAATAAAAATATTTTATACTAAAATTCTGTTACGTTAACGTAATCTCATTTAGTTATAAAAAAGTAATTGACTCAAAATTATACCTTCTACCAACTCTGCATATAATTTTCTTTTCTTAACTTTTTTTTTCTTTGCAGAATGATCCAATACATTTGCTGTTGTAGTACTGGTCCGAATTTGGTGATGCATCACTATAAATTACATTTATATCAACAGCAATTAAAATGTTGTTTTATTAAAAAATAACTCCATTAAGGTTTGAGTAGTTTAAAAGGATACTTTGCAATAAATTGTATTTAACTTGTACTGTTTAAAGAAATATATGTTAGAAAAAGTATCCTTATGAAAAAATTTATTAATAGTAATAATAATGAACAGTTATTTATAGTAATCTGTATGTATTCATTTTTGCTTAAATTTATTAACTATATTAAATGAAAACTGTTTATAATTTTCAAATTTTCAAAGGTGATATTTATTATAGTGAGCCACAGAAATATTCATACCATCCCAAATGTCAATTTCAAGCAATTGACACGTTTTTAAAACATAAGTTTTAAAATCTTTATCAATGGGAATATATGTTGTATTAATTAAGTTTTCAATTGATATAAACTTTATTGGAAAATAACAATTCAGTATAACGAAAACAGGAATGTAAGTAAGACTCACTGTATATGTACAGCATACATAAGGAGTACATTATTATGTAAAAGTTGTCTGTAATTGATACGTATATCTTCGAAAATTATAATTAATCATCATTGAAATGAAGAAGATATCAAAGAATAGATAACATTTAGTAGAAAAACGAACTGCATGTAATAAATAACGTACTGTTCTTTCGAGGTTAATAAATATTGTACATTCCAGAAAGATACAAATAATTTTGAAATTGCTAAAAACTGATTACGTATTTGATAAATGTTAATTAATAGATATTATTTAACGTACATTTTGATACTTTTCCGTGGTAGAAGTTGCAGAAAGAACATAACCGCATTGTACTCTGCATAATTGCTTCTTTAGGCATAAAAATAGCACCATTTAAGGAAATTCGTTTTGTAACTTTCGCTGCAAGGAGTTTATACATTTTTATATGATAAGCGAAATTAATTACAAAGTATTAACGATTCATTTCGTTAATTATTGTACATACAAAACACGTAACCTAACTCACACGGTAAAAAGCCGCATTCTATCTGTGCTCAACCAGGTATACGTAAGTACATGATTTGTAACATCTGGTCATATCATATAGGTGTAGTGCATGTCGTGCATATGTGTAAACCCCACGCTATTGTCTTTTCAATTAAACGATGAGGTAAATGTATACAATAATGGTGGCATGATTTGCAATAGAAACGAAGCTTATCGGTCTATTTTGTTTCTAATATAAATATTTCCTTATTATTACGAAAATTAAATCCTAACATTTCAAATAATCTATATAAATAATGTATGCAATACAACAAGCAATAGCTACTTTTCCTTATTTATATATACGTTGTTGTTTAGTTATTTAATAAACAATTGAAGAAGAATTAAAATTACAATTGATAAAATTTTGTGTACATAGTGTGAATAAACACGATTGTCGTTTAGAAACCGCCGGTGCCGCCCGACCTGGCTCGACCGCTCGATGCGTTCGATAAACTGATCTCGTCCAATTTCGACCAATCTCGACGAACTCGATACATAATGCGTATCTAAACATAACTGCATGTGCATCCACCGACTAGGTATAGAATAGACCTATCATCCAATGCTTTTTTCTGTCCCACGTTCATAGGGCTACGTAGCCCTGTTACCATTTTAGTGTCCATATCCGACGTTACCGATAAAGCATGAATTCTGGGTATTATTAGCACAAATGAAGTGTTATTCCATTCATATTATGTGTATCTATATGATTTGACGGGAATAAAAATATCCGATGCTTCAGTTTAACGTTAAGGGATAAATATGACAGTCATGAAACATGAAACGGAAAAGTATATATTTTTTCACTTAACTACAAGACAATTTATTCTAAATGCATCGTTAATGGACATTTTATT
>NW_015373989.1:234989-337699 GCF_001272555.1 Dufourea novaeangliae | reverse complement strand
TTGTCACTGTTAAACTGTTGTAATAACAATGGAATAATAAAATAATTTACTCAAATGTACATAATAATACATATACATATCCATAAAAACAATATTAAACGCAATAACTTTTTTGTACGCGAAGAAAAACTAATATAGGTCCGTCGGGATTAGGACCCAAGACTCCTTTCTAATACGTCTACTTTATAGCGAACGGACGGAAGAGAATCCGTTCCCGACCATGGTTCCTTCTTAGATTTAACGTAGTTCACAAATTCACCGTTCTCATAACGTAGAGGGCAGCAGAAGATCCCTGACTTTTTACACTATCGGTAGTTCAGAACATGAGACACGAAGTCCCATAAGATGATAGGTCTATCCTATACCTAGTCGGTGGTGCATCCAATAGATTTTTAGAACCAATTTCTTCAAAAATTTAATCTTGGATGAAAGAATTTTATTCTGAACTTTAAAAAAGACTTTTAAATTTATCACAATGTGTTAAGATCGGTACACAATAGTATGTAACATTATTTATTATGTTCAATTACAAAAAACATCATTCTCTATAGTTCCAGATATTTCGTATTTACGAAAATTTAAATTGAATTAAATATTTTAAAGATTTTGCTTCGATTTTGTGCTAAGAAATATTGCTATATTACAATAAATTTAAATTTAACCGACGTTTTTTTTTATATCCTTATGTCGGATACTTTGTGATGAAACCTCAGTATACAGTACCAAAAATGACCGCTATTCGTCGCTGTATGGTAAGATTACTTTGTATTTAGTTTTTTAAAAATCCAAATGTGGACTTAGCTAATGATACAGGAATCAGTTCTCTGTTGATCGAATAAGGAAACGGGACGTTCTATACTTCTCCCAGTTTTACACAAAGGAATAAAATACGATTATTATTTATGTAAGTAAAGAACTTACTGTATTTTCAAAATTAAATACATTGCACTCGTTTTCTAACAATCGACAGCACAGATTTTTTTATGATATAGTTGTTCAGAAACATATTTATTGTTAATATATGTAACTTAGTATTCATATTTCTAAGAACGATATTTAAAGTAATTTACTATTGTATATATTATTTTATTAAAATTATTGTTTTTGTATCACATACATGTACACCATTGAACTGTTATTACTTTTGCTATTATTTACAATTAAAATGTAAAGTGTTCAAGTGATCTACTTTTATAATTAAATACATACTTAAGTGTGTGCAATACTTATTTTACATTATGTAAAATATATTTCTTTGTTTTAAAACGTTATGTTTTAATTTCTGTTTTAAAATGGTGGTCTAAGTGCAGTGTTAGTAATCATGGCATGAAGTAATAGTTTTATGATTATCCCAAATACATGGATATATTACGTTTATCATTGCATTTTTGATTTTTATAATTGATCGCTTATTCCTATTTTCAAACTTAATAATATATTTAATTATTTTTCATTATAATGTTATAAAAAAACAAAAGAATCATAATAAAGTATATATGTATGTAGACATAAGTTCACATACAAAGTGGCATAAATAAATATGTAAATTATTTTTTATTTTTCTTTCTTATTATACACGAGGTAATGTTAATCAAATTTTAATATCTATTTATAAGAAGTGAATGACATATGCATATAATGGTAAATTTATGATAACATTAATGATATTTATTGTTACCCATCTGTACATATTATTTAAAATTATGATGACCAGAAAAGAACATCAAGTTATTGGAAAATTAATCAAACAATAATTCAAGAAGTTGATAATGTGTATAATCTTGTTCTAATAAATGTTAATAAATGGATTTATTTAGAAAAGATTATAGTGATAACAAATTTTCTTCTTAATTTCACTATGTTCGCATAAATGTTATTATGATTAAGTAATATTTTGTACTTCTTATTTATAAATTCAATTAGTTACATTCCCAATAATAATTCTGATAATAGTTCATAAGTTCATTATATTTTATTTTAGTGATCCAGAACATGTGTTTTATTTTAAACACTAACACTGACATGCACAAAGCTATTAACATGAAAAAAAAAATGAATTTATTGCACTTGAAACACATGGTTCAAATGAACCATATGGCTCCGTTAAATGGCACTTGATGTATATCTGTAGATCTATAAATAGCTCAAATTTGAACTCTCTTTATGACATTCAAGAGTGAAAAGCTACAAGTATTTTCATCTGAAGAAAGTAGAAATGCAGTTAAAAATTATTTTGTCATGTATATCATATCATAATAGAAAATTTTATTCTGATATGTCATTTTGATTTACCTATATACATGCAATTATTCTTGAAAAAAATTTTCTGGTTATTTTTATTTTTCTTCCTTCCTCCTTGATATATACATATACAGATTTAATGTAGTTAATTGTAACATTATTAATATTTTGCATTGAAACACATCAGTTGTTTTTAATGCAAACACAAAATGAATATAAAATAAATTGATTTTTATTTAAATGATTAAAAAGCAAAGTATTTGTATTTGTTGACTATGAAAGTTTTAATTACTACTGCAATTTACTGACAACGATGCTCTCACCCATCAAAGAGTCATCAGCAATGACCCCTTTGCTTCTTATCTCAATAACAGCATATTCAATTAATTGGCCAAAGGAAGCATTCCACTCATTTTAGAGATACAGCATCTTCTTTGGTAGTTTCAATGATAATGTAATTTTGTTGCAATTGCCGTGCAAAGGTAAATATAATTACGCTATCTTGAAGAATAAAATTAATATTTTTCTGTTATTGTTTCAGATATCTTTTTTCTGTTCATTGATAAAATTTTTAAGAATGAAGTATATTTTGATATTATCCTTGCTATTACTTTGTTGCAATCTTGGTAGTACTAAGGAGATTACGTAAGTTTCAAGTCATCATTAGTATTTTTTGTAATGAAAATATAAATTCAAATTCAGTTTAAATTAAAAATTTACTATCAACGAAATTACCGTTGCTTTTAGGCACGAAGACATTAAGGATGCAATGTTAAGTTTAGTACACATGATGCGCGAAAATACGGAAAAATTAGAAAGACACGAAGCACGAGAACGTCAGTTAGGAGAACAATTAAAAAAGACAATTGCTGCTTTAACGAAACGCATGTCAACAGTTGATACTCTCAAATTACAGGTGACAAAGCTTGATGAGAAAGTGACTGGAATCGAACAGTTAATGTCTCAGGTATGCCATTAACGAATAATATCTAAATTTCTTTGCAGAAAGATTATAGTATGTATTATTTATCAGAATGTATTAATTTTTTGTATTGCAATTGCGTAATTTACATTTGCTTTATTTTAATTTAGAGAGACGAACGTGAAAGAATACAGATGCAGAAAACTGTTGATACTTTAGAAGATCTGGAAAGTCGTTTAGAAGGTTGGCTTACACACATTGAAATTAAGGTGTCCGAAGTTAATGCTCGACCAGATGTTACACCACCTCCTGTTGACAATGTGTCCTTAGTTTTCTCAAAATTGAACAATACAGAATCATTATTAATGGAAAGAATTTCAAAAGCAGAGTCAATATTAAAATCTGAAGCAACGAAATTAAAAGATATCTCCAATGTTCAAACAGGAACAACACAAGCATTACTGACAGAGGTAAGTAATTGTTTGTAGCGTGTTAAGATCTATGTTGAAATTGAATATTTTCTAGATCCAGGATGTTAATTCGAGACTTAGGGACCTTGAGGTTTCATTGGAAAAAGTCAGAGAACATTCGCAAACAATTAAAAAGAAATTACAAGAATCACAGTTTGATGCAATTTCTAACATTGATCAGTACGCAAAAGCTTTACCTCCTATACAAAAACTTTTGGAAAATGCATCGGAACAAATTAGAGAATTACCAAGGTATGTTGATATAATTTATTATAGATTAATAGAAGCTTCTGTTTATCTAGCAATATGTTATACAACATACATACTTCTGTATAAAACAATATTATATGTAAAATCTGTAACTAGAGTTAAAAGATTTAATTTTTTTAGAATTAACCACATGCAGACTCTCCACAATGAATCTCAAAAACTCATGCAAGAAGCTAAGCATGCTTTAAAAGATATTGTCACTAGAGGAATTAATGAAATAGAAAATAAACTAGTTGAGGCTAAAGACGAAACGAAAAATACGATAGGATCTCTTAGGTAATATTATTGTA
Organism: Dufourea novaeangliae; assembly: GCF_001272555.1. NCBI lineage: Eukaryota > Metazoa > Arthropoda > Insecta > Hymenoptera > Halictidae > Dufourea > Dufourea novaeangliae. The sequence goes on along the minus strand of NW_015373989.1, from coordinate 333,506 downwards.
CGCTTGGATAATTTTGATAGAGAATAATATCGTCGACTTTTTAACTCCTGTGAATGTCCACATATCTTATTGAATATTTCTGAGATTTTAGAACGGACTTGGCAACTAATGCTGAACGTGTAAATCAAGAATTACAGGATCTTGAAAAGGGACAGTCTGTAATGGTCTCAATGGCTGATCATGTCTTGGATACTAAAAAAAGAGTTGAATACGGGGTGCACCAAATTCTCTTAGAAGTAGGAGATTTAGTGAAAGCACAAAGTGTGAATATTAATAACACTCTAAATCAACGATTTGATGGTATATCAATTGATATTATGGACAATCAGAATGGAGCTTTAGCGAATTTGACCTCTAAAATGGAACAAGAAATGAATCAGGTAACGATTATACGTGGCTTTTCACACGATCGATCTGTAAATATATATGAAATTTATGTTTACAAAAGGTATGGCGGCAAATAAATGTCATGTATCAACAAATGACGGAAAGTGCAAAAGCATTAGAAAGGTTGCATAAACAGAATGAAGAATACGTTAATGGTACAACTACTACTATGGGTGGAATGGAAACCAAGGTAGTAATGAAACTTTTTTTAAAACAAAAAAGCATTGTGTTTCACTTATTTAAATAAACGTTTACATATATAGGTCAGTGAGATAACAAAACGTATGATAGAAGTCGATGACAACTTAAATTATCTCTTGGGGCGACTGTCGCTAGTGACACAGGAATTTAATCAAATAAAAACGGGATTAGGTACTGCGTTAGATAATATTAAAGCATCCTTTAAAGAAGTACAAGATAGAGCAAATGACTTAAGACATCCAGGCCCACATCCAATACCTGAAAATTATAAAGAATTTAATGAATCTGATAATATTAAACCAGATGGTAAGCCTTTACCAGAAATTGTCAATCATATTTTCAATCCTCAAAGTAATTAACTTATATTTTGTGTATCATGTTCAGAAGTAGAACTTTAAATCGTAACTTGAATCCACCAATTATAATTGATATAATATGCAAATAAAATTAATGTTACGTATCCGTTATTAATTTACATTTTCATTATCTTATTGTTTATTGACAGTATATACTTTTGTGAAATTAATTAAAAATATGACAATGCTCGCTTAAAATATTTGTTTTAGTTGTGAAAATAAAGTAGAGCAATATCAATCTCATATCGAGGACCTTAATGTCGTTAGTGGTATCGAATTAAATTGAAGATTAAATATTTCTCATCGCTAATTATTAATATTCATCGCAATAATATATACTACAATTAAGTATATATATTCTAAAGTATTTTATTTTAATTTTTACTTAACGATAAAGAAAACATGTAAGTAAGTAATATAAAATTAAATAATCTTTATCGTTAAATTTCACCTGCAAATTCGATATTATAATTTTTTAATCTCATGATAGAGTGTTTAATATATTGGTCCATAATAATCGCTAAATTTAAATTGTAAGATAATAAGATCTTAATGATAAGAGTTCTTTTGTTAATCAATTGAAACGTTTGAATCGATGTACTCTCTTACAATTGTACTATTGATGTCACTTGTAATATTGCAAGTGGAAAAGGAAAACAGAAAGTATATAAAATGTTATATTATAACTGTATCACGCTACCATTCTCAAAGAAATATTAATATATATTTTTATAAATATTTAAGTATCAATTAGAATATATCATTCACAAAATGTTCAACGAACATCTATAGTTCATTATTGTTATTACTACATGCTAAGTAACACATTGGTGCCTTTTGTAACGCTTTGTTAACATTAACACATAAGACTAAAGCTATTAAAATGTACAACACATATGTATGCACACGTCTCTATGTTTAAACTACATACCAATGGTGTATTATTTAACACAATATGAACGTGATAAGTTAAGCTAAACATTTTATACGAACTAAAATAACAATTTCATTACATAAGTGCAATACTTCGATAAGAAAAATATATATACATAAAAACGTATTATTGATATATTTTTCCTGTATAAAAAAGACTTCACAGAGATCCACTATTTTCACAATGATTTGAAATTTAATTTTTCGTAAGTATAGTTGAATATTAAAAATTATATTATTATATTAGTGACGTAAATAAAATGTTTCATATTTGTCATAGCAATATTGTTATATAATAATAATATACAATATTTCACATATGTATATGTATGTTACTGCCTGTCAATTTAAATCAAGCATTAATGTATTATGAAATTAAATATATACATATATTGTAAGTTTTAATTTGAGTTTGATTCTTTAAATTTATAATCCTAATTATTCATTCCTTGCATTGATTGGAAACGTATCAACATTTAACTGTATTTTAATGAAAATAAATGTAAATGATTGATACAATATTAATATTATAGCTAAATTGTACTATGTTCCATTCTTTCATGTAATGCAGAACTAAATTTCATAATAGAATTCTGATTAGATATTTTATTTCTTCTTTCAATACAACTTCGTAGCATTCATCACGCAATGTTACGCTAATTTTTACTTTGATATTTAGTGATGTACAAATTAAAATTAGGATGTATAATTTACTTTTTTCACGTGTAATAAATCTCTTTCAAGTAACATAACTATGTACTATTGGTTTTATATAAACAATTTTATTTATCTAACTTTAAAGATAATATACAATATTTGCAAGTAAATTTCATTACACTGACTCATAAATGTGATATTCCTCACTATGTTTTGTTTAAATGTTATATTATATGTACATGTAGTAACATTAAATTTCATTACTATAGTACTCAATATGTATTGTATAATCTTAATACATTAAATTCTGTTAATATGTAATGATGCAGGTCCACTATATCCAGCTAAAAACTAATAAAAATTTCATACACGTAGAAAATTTTATAAATATTAAATAACTTAAACAATAAATTCGAAGCATGTGACTATTTCGTATGTTACTTATTCCAGTATAAATATATTTGATCATTAACTGAATATTCAGATATAATTTTGTTACACGATAAGTTGAAGTTTTGAAATTCCATTCACGTCATATTCTGATAAAAGTTTACCGAGACAGAAAAATGTTTCGTATGTACCACAAATTTTTCAAAGTATGAAATATTGGTAAGAAGAAATATTTGCACAAACTTACATTACAATGTAACATTTCTTGTGAAGATATTCATTGAACCATTCAATACATGTACGATTTAATGTTATTTAATTTACACTGCATGTGGGATAAAATATACACATTGTCAAAAGACACTATATTAATAACATTTGATTTTATACAGATAGGAAAAAGATTGAATAATGTTGGAACAACTCTGGAGATTGTACATACAATTATATTACATTCATATTTTTTTACATCACTTGTTAGAGTAATGTAAGAAAGTGTTTTTTCTTTTTTTCAGAAGATGAGAAAGTATAGAAAATTAATATGTTGTATATATAAAAGAAAATAATGTGTTATTTATAATTTATGTAACACCTTCATATAAAAGTTTCGTTTCAATTAATTGCCAATATAAGTTCTTAATTTTTCATAAAGTCACACGACACAATATAAAGATAAAATTTCCTGTATTCTATATATTTTCTATAGTCATAATGTTTATATGATAATGACTAAAAATGAATCTAACGAAAATATACAGTATTTTACGAATTATTAATGTATGTTTATAAATATTAATTTTAAAAAAATTACAAGACGATCTTACGAAAGAACTGGTTACATATTTCCATTTATGCTTAAAATGAAATACTAGCATACGAATTCTGATGAACGTCGTTAATGTAATTTTACTCAAAAATTAAACATTTATCTCATTATTCTGTAAACATTAAGACGGGATTAAGTACATTCATGTCTCATTGCATTGTACATTATATCTATTTTGTTACTGTTTGTAGTTATTACCTTGCAAGAAATATACTGTATCGATTATCTAATTTATAAAATGAACTTGGTATGAAAGCAAATTACCAATAAATAACCATTATATCATATTTAATTACAGAATGAATATCATTTCTATAGTTAATTATATTCGTCATACTTATACATTTTACATATTGAAGAACCTATTTTATTTGATAGATTACAAACTTAAGATTCCACATGGGTACGAAATTAATTTTTCTAATTTTATTATTATCAATTCAATCCATGATGTTCAGGATGAAAAAAAACAAAATTTCTTCTTGGTTGCAAATTTACTGCCTTAATTATTATAATTTTTGATAATGCTATTTTTTTGAGCTGTTTCTGTTCAAGCAACACGAACTGCATCGTTGGATACTTTACATTAAAGCTTTTCCATTAATTGTAATGGATGACCATTTACGCTACATATGAGAAATATTAACAACTAACATCAACTGTTTGCTTAACAGTATATTAGATACGTTAACAAGTTCCCATGATAAGCTTTGATTAATTTTGTAACATTCTCTATAATTTTTGTTACAGCAATTCGCGGTTCTAGATCCCTAGATCACATATTATATGTTTAGGTTGGATTGAACAAAATGTTTATATTCATTTTTTGCGTTTATAATGAGGAAACAATATGATAATTTTAAACCATTATTTGAATAATATGATCAGACCTGGGCACTTCTGAAATGATATTATTTGAAGTGTTATTTCAAGTAACATGTTATTTTATTTTCGAATCATTTGAAATTCTTAAAAATAATTGTGAAATTGTTTTTTAAAATTACATTATTTATCCCTCTTCAATCTTCCATACCAGTGGGACGATCATTTTCTTTCGTGACAATATTAGAAGGGCCCAAGCAAAAATCTCTCACAGATGAGCTTCTTGAAGAGCGGGTTCTGCTTAAAGCAAATTGCTGTAAAGATTTCTTAAAATAAAATTTTCTTGTCGCATATTATTTTGAGTATTATTTCTTCTGCCAAATTTGAAATAGAAAAATAACAAAATAAATAATTTTTTATAACAAATAATATAAAATTATTTGAAATTGTTATTATTTCAAATAAATCGATAATTTTGTTATTTTCGAATAACAGTATTGAAAATAAAGTTCCGAAATAAGTTATTTCAAATAGTTATTTCTTATTTTCATTTCAAATGAAATTTACCAGGGTCTGAATATGATGATCTTATTAGTTTTACTCTTATACTGACTTGCTCATATGTTCAAACCATTAGATCTTTATTAATATTGAACAATTACCAGAGCATCAATTAATTGAAATAGTTCTCCTTACTTTCTATAACTTCTTGCCATTTTTCTGGTAACAGTTGATTCCCTGCCCATAAAATAAAATATGTAAAACCATGATACCAACTTAACCACGGCGGCTCCTACTTTTGCATAAATCTATAATATTATTCAATCATGCGTGCATATCCCTAATTGAAATATATTTGCATGGCAACGAAGTGTTGATTAGAACCTATATACACCCCCAATATTATGGAAACTTTATTAGAAACGCCAACCCTATGATAAGCAGTGAGTTAGAAAGTTGTATCATACTGCGCGTACTTAAGCTGAGATTTTCTTATGTATTAGAAAAAATAATACAAGTCTCAGCTGAGAATTTATTAATGCTATTTTCCTTGTTAATGGTTTTTTTTTACAAAAAGGTCTTAAATGAAGCTATAATGATTAAATTCGGAGTACTGGACGCATTATATTCGAATGCATTAATTGCATCTAAGAGTAATGAAGAAGAGTGCTGGATACTTGAACTGATTAGTTTTTATCTTTCTGGATGTATACAATATACAATATATAATGTACATATGCCTTGGCAGTTTATAACTACTGAACAACATTATGTTCACCAAACCGCATCTTTCAACCACTGTTATTAACTTAGATCGGAATATGTACTTCTCTGTAGTCTCAACAGAACTACTAAATGCAAATTTATCGTTTATCACTAGACCTATTAAAAGTACAAATAACGAATGTATTACTTCCATGTACAGATATGATATTTATAATAAATATTGTCAGTAGTTTTTATTATTCTAAAACCTATGCACCGATAAAATGACTAAATTCAATAATATGATTTAATATTGTAATCGGATCCACAATATAAACATGTATATTTATGTGTATACTTTTACAGTATCCATACACTCCATTCTTTATTATACTCTTAGATTTTCGCTAAAATTAAGCGGCTGCTAGATCGAGTAGTTAGATTTAGATATGCCCAGATGACGTTTGCTACGCCTTTGGGGATGTGAGTAGTCCTAGCTGCTAGTAGAGGCAATAGGACTGACGGGAGTCAAAGGGCTACTTGCAGGATCCCGAAGGCAGCCAGTTAATGTTATAACAGCTTTACGTCTTCCAGCATCATTACGATGTTCACATAGCCAAATTCCTTGCCATTTACCCAAAGTCAATTTGCCATCAGTAATTGGAATGCTTAGCGAAGAACCAAGAAAACAAGCCTTTACGTGCGCTGGCTGTAAATAACACAATTTTGAAAAAAAAAAACAATTTGTGAGAGTGTAATAAGGAAAGTTATTAACCAAAATTTATCTACGTTGAGTGGACAACATATAATTATAACGAACATATCGAAAATACAATTTTTTCATATTGAATCCAAGGTCAGCTTGAGTATTTTTAGTGAGTTTTACCTTTGGGTTTTATAATTTTTTCCACTATATCGTAGAGCACATTAAGAGGAACTCGATCAGTATAACATGTGATACTGCTATTCATACAATACTAAATTTACAGCAATGGAAAGCAGTAGTACTTGTTTTTGGCTCATTCTTATCAAGTGAAGATAAATCTGGGAACATGTCAGTCAATGGATTGGTTTCCATTATTATAAATTGAGTATTTTACGAGTAAAAGTATTACATTTTGTACTGGTTGCATTTGTCTGAATGTCATCTAAGATATAATAGAAAAAAATTATATGTTCCATTTAAAAAAATTCAAGATGTCCTTAGGTTCATTATGAAAAAAAATCTATTTTCGAAATGTTTGTTATGCTGTCCACTCGACGCAAGGAAACTGTGGTTAATAACGTTTGTTTTTACATTGTCACGGTTGTACAATTGTGCTGATCATTTGAGTGAATACCATGTACACTTACTAATTCAAATACATTAAGAAATTTAATATGTACATCTAGTTGCAGCAATTGTGAAAATCAATTTACCATATCATCTGGTCCTTCTCGGCTATGTCTATAGGCCAAACCTTCAGGAACTATTTTATTAAGCATCATTTCCACATCATCCCTGACATCTGGATCACAATTTTCATTTAATGCTAAACTTGCTGATGTATGAAGAACTGAAAGTTTCGAAATTTGAATCAATTTTACATGTTACAGTAAGTCAAGAGTTTTTGTTACCATTACTACATAAATATACACATTGTGAAACTACCAATACAGTTGTATACATTTTGCAGTTACAACCATTTTTCTTTTCAAATAAATTTCATTATCTTTGAAAAGTATAGCAATACATATATTTTTTCGAGTAACGCAATCATATGTTTTTTATTTGTGTGTTAATGTATATATCTCAAATGAAAATAAAATGTTCTAGAAAACAATGTCTAATCTGTTCTCATATTATATTAATAATCACTTCAAATTAGCAGTATGATTTTGACATAAAAAATAACATGTTCAAATAAATTGTTGGTCTAAACATTTCAATTGCTAGAGAAAGTGGTACGTATCAGGGAGGAACCTATGAATCTAATACATATTGTATTTTTAATTAGAGTAAATAGATAAAGTTTCAATTGAATACCAGTTTTTCATCGAGCATTAGTTGAAAAAAAGGTATAGATGAATGACTTTTCCCGAAGTGCAACCCATCCTTATTTCTTTTTTCTATATTGCAAACACTGTTTCATTTTCTGTGGGTTCATGGCTCAATGAGTTTTTGTCACAATCTATGTGCTCTTCTTGGCAATAATGCATCATCATTTAAGCTAATTTTTATAAATAACTTGAATTTGTCAAGTTTTATAAGCAGTGAAATATAAGGAACATGACAAAATTTATTACAACATTTTTAGTTTAATTTACTTTCCAATAAATCTGCAAAATTTCAGAACCTTACACATAGCAGTGTAGTGTAAACAAATTAGAATGTTTGAAAGGTATGAAATAATATTATTACTAAATGAGAACAGATCAGCCAGTGCATAATTAAATGTAATTTTATAGTAGAAATTATCACTCACTTTGTATGTGACAGAGTCCAATAGAAAATTCACAGAGTTCAGGAATTTTTCCTAATATTTCCTCGGTAACGTGATGGATACCTCGATGCTGTGGTCTTAGTTTAATTTTCGTTTGGAACCAAGCAGAACCAATTTGAATCTTTCTCTTTGTCGAGGCCATGATATGATACGCTGTAGCAATTGCACGGTTAACTAGACTTCGAGTAAAATTTCTCGCAAAGCGAAGATACAGTAAAATCTACAACTTCGAGCCGAAAGTCACGAGGAGAACACGATCCACTCCATTGGAAACGGTATATGTTCGTCCTTCGCCTCTTCCCGGCTACAAGACATACGGATTTAACCGCATCTTTTAAGATTGTTCAATCGTGCTTCTGTGTTCCGTATTCATAAAAAGGTTATAAGAAATAATGATTGACTTAAATGTGACCATACGTATCGCGTTTACATACATGCACGCTCACCTTCATCTACACGTAGTATCACTATCAGTATCAAGTACACATACTAATAGTGAAAAAGCAAGACGATAAAAATATTTGGAAATGAATCGTCATATCACTAACAAATACGAATTCCTCGATACAACGCTCAAAAAACTTTAACAGTAACGTCCCGTACTGTTCGCCATAGTAAATGCTAGAGAATAAATCGAATAGCAATCTAAACAGTGATGCAAGTTGTGTTCTGTTATGGTACGTTCTCTGTGAGATCGGTATATAGTTTTATTGATTGATTTTTTAAAATTAATTCACTATTTCGAATTCTAACTCAAACAGTTTATACTGGTAGATTAGCATAATAAAGAAAATGGGTATATGCAAATATATTAAAGTTATTATATTTTAAAATGTCGAGTACAGTTACAATTATTTTTCATTCATCGTTACGTGACTTCAAATTTAGAATTTATAACATTATACCTATTTATGAACAAAAAATGACTGTTAGTTGTTTTATATATGTAAATATGTTCACTCATGTGCAAAACTCGGCTCCCACTAGGGGAAAAAGTGGCATAGGGAAAAGGCCTCCTATCACTTGGTTTCGGAAGTTACCGAAATTTATATCAAATTCAAATTAACATTCAATTTGACATTTATTTAAGTACTTGTTTTAAATTTACCGAGTGGTATGCGGACCCTTCAACTACGCTACTTTTTCTCCTAACGGAAACCGAGTTTGCACATCAATGTACATAATCAAGCTTTTTTGAAGTTTCAAAATTTCTTGACAGTGACAAAGTATAGACTTTTAAAATGTATCTATTTAAAATGCTTTTTTTAAATTGATTTATTTTATTAAACAGGTATACAAATTTAGTTCACATATTCTGCTTATACTTTAAAAGCATTAAATATTTTTATATCTTTTTTGTTGTTATATGTCGTGTATCTAATTTAACATACGCAACTGTTCCATATTTACTGATAGAATTGTATTTATAATTTTTACAAAATAATGAGCATAGTTATAACATTATTATTACAGCATATAATTTTATGTACTTTAATTATAAACATGTACAACAATTTTGTGAACACATATTTAAAATATTTCTGTATTTTATCATTTCTTGTAAGTACAGTTTACAATATACTGTAATATTTTCTTCATAAACAGAAGTATACTAAATAATTTTAATTTCAGAAGTTAATAGTGTACAAACTTGAATGAAATTTCTGCATAGTAGTAAACAAATAATGATGCATGTTTCCCATGCCAAAATGTAAGAGATTAATTTATTAGATACTTACAGCCATTTATTTAAATTAATATATCTATCATTAGAATTATTCTATGTGTAATTGTAAATTTGGATTAATATCCATAATAGTAGTTTTTAATTGTGTAACATTACATACTGGATTTTCCCTTAAATCAAGTGACTTTAATTTATGTCTTACTAATAATTGTAATATTTCTTCTAACATATTTAGTTTATTATTTCTCAATGACAGAACTTCAAGATTTTCTAATATAGGAAATTTTTTCAAACTTTCCAATTGATTACTTGATAACGATAATTTCTTACAATTCTGTAGTAAACCTAACTGATGTAAGGATTTTGCTAAAGTGTTGGCACCAAGATTTACTTCCTCAAAGAAACTAAGGTTTTCATTATTACTCAGTGTTGTTAAATTTAAACCTGAAAGATCCAGTTTTAATTCTACTTCTTGATCTTCTTTTGTGTTAAATAATTCGTATAATTTGTACTTTATTATGTATTTACTTCCTGAAAAAAAAGTAAAAGTCATATAAAATAAAAATTATCGTTACATTTAATACTATAAGAAATGTAATACTATTCCTCTTTGTATAGTCTAGCTATTGAATGTACTCACGTAAGTCTTTATAGTAATTAAACCGCAGAGGATCAACTTTGAGCAGAGCCTTTAAATTTGTTAGAATATCGTCATTAAATTTTATATAATCAATTTTTCTCATTAAATGTACAGCAGTAAGGAGAGCCCATTTGTTATCGGGTTCCATGTCTACAAGCTGTTTATAATTTGACAATTGATCCACTAATTGGTCTTCATTATAAGACGGTCTGGATTTCCTTTTTTTATAAATCCATTTCTGATTAGAATAGTGTAAAGGATAAACTTTTCCCTCAATATCAACTAGGATTTCACTTATTTCATTCGGTTGTTTTTTTAATCTTCCAAACCACAATTTAGAAAATTTTGTTTTTTGCCAAGACTTCCATTCAATGGATTCAATTTCATTGTTAATACGCAGACATATTGATTCAGGTGATATATTTTCATTGATATAGAGAATAACATTATTATCTTGTAACAAAGCTTGAGAGAGGGTAGAAGAAACGTCATAAGTACTTAATAACCATCTTTGATAGAACCAAGCACTCGTATCATTAGGATCTGTGAACGTGGCATTCATCACCAATTCAAGTTCTAGAAGAAAAAAAACTATATTCAGTATCATATCGTATTTATAGTAATTTTCCATTAATAATAATTTAATATGTTTACAAATAACAAGTAGTATACTATAAAAACGTTACCATCTTTTCTTTTTTCATCAATGCTTTTTTTATCACAATCATCAAATAGCTTCGATAAAAGTTGGCTCCTGTAATGCCAGGAAGAATAATTAGAAAAATTGTTTAGAATTTTCGAGGTGGAATATTTAAACTCATCCTCAGGAGAAACTCCTGCTTTTTGTACAACATATTGCCTATGATTCCAGCAATGAACTAAAACAAAAAAAAATGCTTGTGATTTACTGTATCTTAGATATTACAATAAAAAAAGTTAACGTTAATAGTGACTCACAGTTTCTTTCATCAATGTCTAAATATTTGGTGCATAGCATTAGTTCTCTTTTCCAGTCGGGTTCTGCCATATGTTCCATAATCCATATTCTTTGGTACCATGCATAATACGATTTAGGATTCTGTTTCAGACAGTTTTCAGTAAGAACTAATTCATGTCGGTAGGATTCATTTAATCGTTCTTCGCTCCTGTTTTATCGAACACATTTACATTAAATTTTATAGTTTTACTTAATTGTAAGACGAATATTTTATGAAGAAATTATATCAAAAAATTCTAGTCAACAATGAATTTCTCTTGTCAAAATTTTCAATGAAATTAAATACAAAATTGAATTTTATAAATGAATAGCTTACTGACAGACAATTGAATAGTGCACAAAATAAATGCTGTTTAATAATTATTAATATTATTTTATATCAATGATATAACAGATTAATGCCTAAAAAAGTAAATTATTCATCTTATCCACTATGCCTAGATAATTATAGCAATTGCCTCAATAAATAAGGTGATCAGTTATATTATTACTTAATTGTTATTAATTCATAGCTACCACTCATTATTTGTAAATGCTTCTCTTCGAATGTTCCATAATGTATAAATATCAGGATTCTCTATTAGTAATCGTTCAATAACCATCATTAGTTCATCATCGTAAGTTTTATCTTTTCTCTGTAATATTGAAATACTTTACATATTATAAGACATTATATATTATTTTTGTTGTGTTTTCATTTAACTTATTTGTATAAATCAATAATTAATATAAATACGTATTAAACAGATGATATTGAAAGAAAATTACTTTTTGAAATACCAAACTCATGCCAGCTCTATATTGTGCAAGTTTCTTTGCCCTTTCTTTCTTTTTTATTTCTTCTTGTTCTGCACTTGTACGAACCTTTAGTCTTCCGTGCTAAAAACCATATTAAATTATTATTTGTAATAGGTTTGAAAATATCCTGTATGAAATTTTAGAACTGTATTATTGTAATATTTAATTACATAATACTTTTTATGTAATTAAATAATTAGAAACTTAATAATTAAGACTGATCTGCAAAATTAATATTAAGATATTTGTTTCAATTACCATTGTGAGTACTATTCACTGTTTTCCACCACAAAATTTTTTATTTATTCAAGTAAAAAATTAAATCTTACGTGACTGAATACTTGTTTCAACACTGACAATATATTTTTAACGTTTATAACAAAACCCTGTGAAAATATGTACTTGATACTTTATGATTAAGTAATGTTCAAATATTTTGTTTTTATGAAGATAAGAAGTAATAAGAATTAAGTGCAACAAGTAAAACTTCATTCAATGCATAATTTTTCTTATTATTTAATGGTTATAATTACACATGTCACTAATGCAACAGAAAATCACTGATCTATATACTATATAGATCAGTGTAGAAAATACGAGTCATATGGTCTCTATGCAGTCTACGTATATATGTAAAAGTGACATGAGTGACACATGCTTCCCCTTATTTACCAGAACTGTAGCTGTAGGGATCGTATCCCTAGACTACTAAAACTTCATTAATAAATAAAAATAATATGATCTGTCTAACAATGTAACTGACAATATTCTTAATGATATTATGATGAAAAAAACTTTATTAAATTAATAATCAGCATGTTTATGTATCTATGTATACATATAGATATATCTTTTGAGTTATCTTTTAAAATTTAGTACAACTTAGCAAGTACAGAATTGAAATAAGAGTACAGATATGTATTTATATAAATAAATATCAATCAGCGGCATTTTCATGTAGCTACATAACATCATATATGGACCATAAAAGCCTAATCGCTAGATACCGTTACAATACCGATAATTTACATTTTGATATAAATTCTTGACTGTAAGTACATAAAAATCAATCAAATCCAGAGAGGAAGAATAAATCAACCCACACTCATACACCCACTACTTCCGCCTACACAAATTTGAATTGCTTTGCATCATTTTACCAAATAAAATTCGACATTGCGAAAATAGCGCATCTTTTCACATTATATGCGAGAAGAAATAATGTCCTAATGGAAAGGGCATAGCAATTCCGTGTTCTGGTTATCTACATAGGATACATGAGCTTAGTGAATTAACATCCTGCCGAGGTTATTTCTTTTGTAACGTATGGATGTTGATTACAAGGAACCAATCAGAACAGTCCACGAAAAGTTATATGTGATTATAAAGAGTGGGATAGTGAACGGAGCGATTGAATTTTGTAGAAAGGGGTTGCATTCGTTTCGCTCTTATATTTAATAAACGATTTCGCAGTGAATGTTTTATCAAAGAAAATTGTAAATTTATTAGCACTTTGCTTAGAAAAATGCAAGGTTTTTTAGGTGAGTTTCATGGAGTAATACTTGTTCATTGCCTCGTAACTTTTTATTATTATACTAACCGGCATATGTATACCATTCTAATGCTTTTTTATTACCGAATTAATGTATATTTTCATGGAAATCTAAATACTTTTTCCTGTGATATTTACGCGCAATTTAGTATTTATTATGTATGTTTGATTCAGGTATCTTGATATTAATCACTGGAGTTCACTGTTTGTACAACACCCACTCAAATGTTGTAAACCTTGAGCCAAATAATTTTGACAATTTGGTGTTGAATAGTGATAATGTTTGGATCGTTGAATTTTATGCACCATGGTGTGGGCATTGCCGGCAGTTAACACCCGAGTATGACAAGGCTGCAACTGCATTAAAGGTAAGTTTGGCTTTTTGTTATTGTGTTGTCATTCATTTTATTCTTTTTAAAGAATTTCTTATTGTGATTGTGAATCCTTAACAGGGCATTGTAAAAGTTGGTGCAATAAATGCAGATGAACATGCATCACTTGGTTCAATGTATGGAGTTAAAGGTTTGGAATTGTCGACGCAGCTTTGAATGCAGCTGGTCAAAAAGCACGTAGAATTTTAGGTGGCAAAAGAAACAATGGAGATTCTAAGGTAAATATGTGAAAAGATAATGTACAACAGCAGACAGATAATGAAGAACTTTCTGTTTTTATAGTCTAAAGATTCCAAGGATGTGATTGAATTGACAGATGAAAATTTTGAGAAAGTTGTAATGGATTCGGAAGATATGTGGCTGATTGAATTTTATGCACCTTGGTGTGGTCACTGTAAAAACTTGGCTCCCATCTGGGCATCCGCTGCCACAGAACTTCAGGGAAAAGTAAAGTTGGGGGCTCTTGATGCCACTGTACATAGAGTGAAAGTAAGTATATTGTTCAGAAATAATTCAGATATAAGCTTACAGTGTATTTTTCTTTTTTTCCTATATATCACGTAATATTATAGGCTAGTCAATATGAAATAAAAGGATATCCTACAATCAAATACTTTGCACCTGGGAAAAAATCTTTTGATTCTGTGCAAGAATATGATGGCGGTCGTACAAGCAGCGATATCGTGAATTGGGCGCTGGACAAATTGGCAGAAAATGTTCCAGCCCCAGAAGTAATTCAAATTGTAAATGAGAAGAGTTTCAAAGATGCTTGTGATGACAAACTATTATGTGTTGTGTCAGTTTTACCACATATCTTAGATTGTCAATCGGAATGTAGAAATCAATATTTGAAAACACTGAATGAGCTTGGAGAGAAATACAAGCAAAAAATGTGGGGGTACGTACGAACGTTAGTCAGTATGCATAGATGACTCCACATTTCAGACTGTGAGGTCTTTTTTTTCTTTTCTCTTTTAATAGGTGGGTTTGGTCGGAAGCTGGTGCTCAGCCTCACATAGAAGAAGCGTTAGAAATAGGAGGTTTCGGCTATCCGGCATTAGCGGTTGTGAATACAAAGAAAATGAAATATTCGTTACTCAAGGGAAGTTTCACTTACGACGGCATAAATGAATTTTTACGAGATTTAAGTTACGGACGAGGAGGTACAGCTCCATTAAAAGGAGCTCAGTTACCTGCTTTTCTAGAAACGGCACCATGGGATGGCAAAGATGCCGAACTTCCTCAGGAAGAAGATATCGATCTTAGCGATATAGATCTTGATGAGAAGGATGAACTGTAATTGCAGTGTTCAACCTTTCTCAGAAAAGTATGCAAATCATATACATGTATCATTAAAATTAATTCGTTAGTTATTTTTATATTAAATTATTATTTTGAATGGATACAACTGCATATTAATGTACAATAATAATAGAGCATCATCGTCGTCATAGTATCAGACATATTTTTTTATTTCCAGTTGAAGCACATCATTTTATTATGCATTCATCAGTCCTCAGGAATTTTAGTGTGTTAAATTAAATACTTAAATACAGATATTCTTCCATTAATGTCGATTTTACATTTAGATAAAAACTTTTTTATGAGAACGTTGTATACTTAAACTAATTGCTGATACTATATAATCTATTAAGTGCATTCCAGAAAATAATTTGGTTCTCCTTAAAATGGGACCAAAATATTACAGTCATTGATTTATATTTACAGTGTACACAACTGATTCTTACGTTTAATAACAAATCACGATTGAATTGAGTTATGTAGCGTCTTCCATCATTGTGAAAGATTATAGAAGAAATTTATATTGTTGTGTAACATTACTATGTGAAATATGTTTATACATGTATGAACATTTAAAGTGATCACTAACTTACGTTTTTATTAAATAAATTTCGCAACAAAACAAGATATACAGAATTTATATATTTTTATATGATTTTCAGATTTTTTATATAGCATTTTATACATTAAGGATTCTTTAATATTGATTTTATAAAATTTCTTGGAGATGATAACTAAATAACATATTCAATTAGTATTATTCAATATTTATATGGTTATTTAAATGCTAAAATTTAATTCGAATTTTTCTTTAATTAAAACGATTGAATATCTATTTCAAGAACTATGTATTTTGATGTTTATATTATTTTTTTCAATGTCCAAGATTTCATTAATAAAAAGGTGGACATATTTTAGTTTTACAATTAGTGGACCAACATTACTTTCATTTATATGATATTTCGAAAAGATGAATGTATTTCTGAAAAGGTCAACCTTTTGATTTTAATAAAACTTAACCCTGTGTGGTCATCCTTTGTTTTTTTATGTATGTATGTATGTATTTATTGAAGACCCTAGGCTTTACTCAAGCCCATGGATCTAAATATTACAGGAATAATCAAATATGTACAGTAATTTTATATGTACCAAATTTAAAATTTAAAGGATACTGTAGCGCCATCTCGGATAAGTAAACTAGTACTAATTTGTTAATAGCTTGGGTATTTTGTCCGTAGATGGGACCAAGAGTCGTTTGAACATTTTATCCAGTACTCATGAAAAAAAATTAATATTAATAAAAAACGCCAAATCCGATAATTATTACAGTCCAATAACGAATCCCTAGATTTTAAGAAATAATGTAGACACCACCGAAAAGGAAAAGTATACAGAGGATACCATTAAATAAGCTTATTTGCCCCACTTTCTATTGTACATATATATACATGCTTGAATATGTGGATATGTGTGTGACTGAAAATTTGATATACCCGCCAAGCCCGCCGATACCCGCGTGCTAATGTTTACTGTTTACGAACCTATTTATTGATTAAGTGTGACTAAGTGCAAGAAAAATGGTGATCGCAATTGGATTTGAAGGCAGCGCGAATAAACTAGGCATTGGCATTATTCAGGATGAGAAAGTATTGTCGAACGTACGGCATACTTATATCACGCCACCGGGTGAAGGTAAAAGGATAACCTTCTATGTTTACTTTTAGAATACATTAATTCATCTTTTAATATTTAAGAAGTTGTGCATAAAATTTTTTAAAGATTCTTTTGAAAAGGATTTCTACCTCGTGAAACGGCTCAACATCACAGACAACATATTCTTAACGTACTGCAAAGAGCATTGGATGATGCCAGGATAACATTAAAAGATGTGGATGTGGTATGTTACACAAAGGGACCTGGAATGGGAGCACCATTAACAGTTGCAGCACTGGTAGCTAGAACTGTTGCTCAACTGTACAATAAACCAATAGTGGCAGTGAATCATTGTATTGGTCATATTGAAATGGGACGTTTAATCACAGGTAGTATGAATCCAACTGTCCTATATGTTTCTGGAGGAAACACACAGATTATTGCCTACTCTCGGCAAAGATATCGTATTTTTGGTGAGACAATAGATATTGCTGTTGGAAATTGTTTGGACCGTTTTGCAAGACTGTTGAAGCTTTCGAATGATCCTAGTCCTGGCTATAATATAGAACAATTGGCAAAGAAGTAAGTTATTTTATGAAGATTAAGAACCTTTAATAGTGTATGAAAACAGAAGTTGAGTAGAATCTTCTTATTTCGGCGAATGATCTTGTCACTTAACTTGTCTATTATAATTTCATGAATATGAAGAGGAAAGAAATTAGCTCCATTGCCATATGTGGTAAAAGGAATGGATGTATCTTTTTCTGGTATCTTAAGTCATATAGAGGAACATCTTTCTTCTTGGCTGGATTCAAAAGAATTTACTCCAGAGGATTTGTGTTTTTCTCTACAAGAAACAGTGTTTGCTATGCTGATTGAAATTACAGGTATTGTTTCATGTAGTATGAATAGAACATGTATACTTAGAGAACAAGATATAATGAACTTGTAAAATTAACCACCCGAGAAGTGGCACCTGTTGCTGCAATGAGACACCTTGTATATCCTATTTAATAACATTTTAGAACGAGCAATGGCCCATGTAAAATCATCAGAAGTCTTAATTGTTGGTGGTGTTGGATGCAACGAAAGGTTACAAGATATGATGGAAATTATGTGTAAAGAAAGAAACGCAAAACTCTATGCTACAGACGAACGATTCTGTATAGACAATGGTGTAATGATTGCTGTGGCAGGCTTATATCAGTATAAAAGTGGTGGACATACTCCCTGGATACAAACAACTTGTGTACAGAGGTATCGTACAGATGATGTACACGTTACATGGAGGGAATGACTTCATTTTTCAGTATAATTTGCTATGGATCACTCTGAATCTTTAATAAAAAGAAATATAATAAAATGTTGTTCCTGTCCTAATTGTTAATAAAAAGTTATTTTACTTATGTCAGACTGTTTGCTGCTATTACCTCAACTAATATGCAATAGTTAACGAAATAAGTGATTCTTGTCGCTTACAGCTAGCTGGTATATGGCGCGAACGACAAGAATTATTAGAACTCTACGTATAGTGCATTCAACAGTTATTTTTCTTGAATTGAACAATCTACATCGATTTCAATGAGCATACAATTACCACTTTATAATCCTGTCTAAATTACTGTTGGAAACTGTATACAAAACTTTAATATATACTTGTCATTTACAAATAGGCGGTATGTGGTTCTAACGGCAAGAATGAGTTGAGCACACTGAACAAATTCACAGCCAATTAGCTCATATTATTGGCTGTATAATTAGCAAACTATTGAAATATAAGCATTGTCGAATTCAAAATACTTCGAAAATTTTCTTACTCTAAATCTTATTTATTCTCGGTTTTTAGCAGAATTTTTGAGGGTCAAACTACGTTAGAAACTCTACGAAACATTCAGAGTTCCACAAGCAATTGCCGAATAATTTAAGAATATAAGACACTTTGAATATTTCTTGAAATAACTAAAAATGTTCGATCTTACATTCACTCTTATAACTAGAGAAATTAATTCTACGTTTGCAGCGATTAGGTCGGTATTACCCTCGGTTTACAATACTTTATCGAGGATAATACCGTTTGCTCAGGACTCACCACGTGGAGGTTGCTGTGAATGGAGACCCAACAAAGTAAATTATTTAGATGGAACCCGATCCCATTAATGTCACCGAAGTTACATCGATGGAATCATTAGTTCCATCTACCTCCCTTTTTACAAAGACCTACAATCGACTTACTAAAATCTATATAGACGCTTTAATGTTGATTTCCCTCGGTGGGTGATGAACGTCTTCTTTCTTGAGCTTATGGTAGTCTTATGGCGGACTTAACTTAAGTAACTAAATTAAATGCAAATAGAGAGATCAATGAAACCATGACACCACCAGCTTCATGAAGGGACTGGTGAAACCGAGGGTCATTCTATCTTGCCTCGTTGCTAACGAGTTACATGGAATCGATGTTAAAGCGTCATAATAAACGAGTATCGATACACAATGTCAATTCAGAGTGATTCCATAGACAATAGAACATCGTTAGAAAAACTGCTTAATCGCAATTCACACGATTTTCGGACACGTTTCCAAATTGCCTCATGTATCATTAAATATCAACGACCTAAGAAACGAGATTCCTACGTAAGCTAGTGACTCTAAAGTCGTCGCGGTGGGACTCCCACCGTGGGAGTGGACAACTACCTACACTTGACCGTCGGTGTACGCATCGTTTTCACAGTACTATCATTCCCCACCAGATGGGGCACGTCAGGACACGTGACGTCACAGGACTCGGGGCTCTCGAGCGTTCCTAGCGGCAGTTCTCGAAAGTACGTTCACTCGATAGGACGACTGTCGTCTGGTGCACGACGAGCTTCAAGCAATATGGCGAAGTGTGTCATGGGCTCGGTGAGACGTAGTGTCGTTTGAAAAGATGAAGGGTTCGCGGTATGGGTTGAGAATAATGTAGCGCTATGATGATCGTGTGAATATTCTATCTGTGTATAAAAAGAAAAGCATCGAGCAGTTCCTTGTGATCGGGATATACAGTGCGCGTTACCGGTGTGAAATCATGGCTACGGATAAAATAAAGGTTGCCGTTCGGGTTCGGCCGTTTAATCGCAGAGGTACGTACACGCTTTCAGTTATTTCTATTCTATATCTCGAGATAACGGTCACTGTCCGCGCACGGTCGCGTGTCCTGGAAGAGTTTATTATATCTTGCGACTCCGAAATCCTTCGGGTCCCGATCCTATCGCGCGTTTACGATCGAAGCGCGTTTTTGACAGTGTCATTTTTTCGTTCGCTCCCCGTGGTCACGTCGCTACGGTTGGTCGGTGTTTTCACCTGTCGCGCGATATCGGGCCTCGTTATCGTCTTACGTTCCCTTATCTGAGCTCTTGTATCGCTACTCGTAGGCGCGATAAAAGGAGGAAGCGTGGCGAAGGTTGAACGGTGCTGCAATC
The DNA here is from genome assembly GCF_001272555.1 of Dufourea novaeangliae. Lineage (NCBI taxonomy): Eukaryota > Metazoa > Arthropoda > Insecta > Hymenoptera > Halictidae > Dufourea > Dufourea novaeangliae. The sequence goes on along the minus strand of NW_015373989.1, from coordinate 312,769 downwards.
AGGTCCCTTTCGACCATCCACTTCTCCCCCGGTGTTTACTAGTCGAGTCTCTGTCACTCCTTTGTCCGAAAGACGGATTCTCTCGAGTCCCTTGCCTTCTCGGCTGTCGTCGCCGCGTTGCGCCTCCCCCCTTGGTCCTGCCATGATTCCCCCGCGGAGACGTCGACGCGGCTCGTGTGCCTGGACCGAGCTGGCGTCCGTTAAAATTCCCGAATCTTTGCCCGTGCGACATTTCCCCCCCTGTTGTTCGGTTTCTCTGTTCGCGGTCTTAGACCCTGGGGTTTACGTTGGTAGTGTGTAGCATCGCGGACAGACGGCCGTCGTACGTAAAACCCGCGTGACAAAGAACAAACATGTGACTAAAATGCCAGAGACTAGTCGGTGACGTTACTCCACCGACGACCTTCGAGCATCGAGTTTCGTTCGATCGGGGCACGCGACAGTCCGAGGGAATTTAATCGACTCGTCGGGGATTGAGGAAAACGCAACGGGAGGATGCATATCGCAGATACGATTTACTCGGTGAATTATATCGTCGTCGCTGATAAAGAACCCCCCTATTATCGTAATTGTCGCGATCATCAGAAGTGTTTTCGATGTTTTAACAGTTACGGCTGAAAACATATGGTCACACGATTCTCCTTCCATAGTCGCGGATAGAAAACGAAAGCGACCGGAGAACTGTCAGATGCGTTGCGATCGAACGATTGATCGATCGAGAATCGAAGTGACGGGCGATCAAAGGTGTACGTACAGAGTTATCGACTCCTCGAGTACGGTTTATTTTAAGGTTATCCCACCCGGGGCTTTTCGTTGCGATACGTTTTCACGTATTGACGCGAACCGTTATCGCCGACTGTTTGACGTAACCTCGTCCGCGGCACAGCCGCGGTTCGTAATCACGGAATACGTTAACTCGCCGCGCGGCTGATAAAGAAAGCGCCGTTAACGTCGCCATTGCCTTCAACTCGGTCCGGTGTTTGGTCTTCCTTAAATGCAGACGTTGCCACAAATGACTTGCGGTCTAGAATGTCAATACCGCGGAAAATAGTGCTGATTCAGCGACGTTTAATTATACATGCCAGGTATAGTGAAACTACGATACAAAGGCTATAGTACGGAATCCGATTAATCAGCTACTGTTTCTTAAAATGTCTATTTCTTATCAAGTTGTTGAGCCAGTAGAGTTGGACCATTGAAATGTTAAACACCCGTTGATGGACTCGTCACATGCTCTCGCTGGTGGGATTTGTGAAATGCTCGTTGGTCAGATCCATGAATATTACTAAAACCTTAATTCTATTTTCAATGCATCTAGCATTGTAACGTTATATAAGAATAACGAATATAATATTCGTATTAACACTGTGGTAGGTAGGAATGGTTAAATACTCGTTGGGTAGAACTCGAATATTTATAAAATCTTAATTCCATTTTCAATGCAGCACTCTAACGGTATTCCTATATTCTTATTAACATTGTCACTACTGTCGCAGTCTAGTGCCAATAGTAGAGGTAACGATCTAAAAACTAGAGCAATATAAAATAGAAATTTAATCTGGAATGGGGGAAGTATCGCGTAAAAAAAAGTAGACGTTCAGCCTGTAATGGGCACCAGAAATGAAACCGTCCCATCTGTTACCGAGGTAAGAACGCGGAAAATAATGTCCCATTCGGCTCGGAGCCGTCCTGTCGATTCACGGGCTTCGTTTTCAATCGACACGTCAGGCGAAATCGGGATCGATATCTCCGTGAATGTTCAAAAGCCCGCGCGATCCGGGTCGACGGTGATTCAAGGAGTTCTAGTGGGGGGGATTCATGCAGTTTAAACCAGAGGGAGGTCGAGCTGGTATACGTTTATTGGGCAATATTTCTCGATCTATCTGCGATACATCGGGAAACAGACTTTGATTGCTGCGGCGCGTTAAATAATAAAACCACGGGCGAGGAACGCGTTTATTTTTCCGGTGCCGTACTGCTGTTATCCCTTCGCGCGCCAATCCTAACGGCACGTGAAAACGAACGCTTTCGTTGATATGGGTTTTAATATCATTCGGAGAAACTTACTCTACCGCTCATAAGTATCGTATTTAACCTTTCGACTGCGGCGCGATATGCGCAAGTCAGTCGGTAACAAAAAATATATAAAAAAAATCTAATTTCTATGTTAGATCAGTTTAGTAGAACAGTAAATATGTTATAAGAAGAAAAATTTAGAGGGCGTATACAGGGTGTTCCGCTTCATACGGGTCATCTAAAGATCTTCTCTATCTGTGATCATATGAGAAATATTTTTTACGTAACTTAAATGGTTTCAAGAGACGAATCGGGCGGTGGAAAAAATTTGGTATAAGTGTCATTTTTTAATGGGTTTTTCAAGGCCACTCATGCTTTTTTTTACGTATATTTTCCTGTTGTATGTTATAGCAAATATTATAATGCATTTATTCATGTATAATAGTATGATCTTGAAATGACTTTAAACTATAACACAAATTTTAATTTACTTATAAAAAATTTACTCTAAAAATTTTAAATTCACTTATATAATTTTTTCTACCATCTGATTCGTCTCTTGAATCCATGTAAATTATATAAAAAATATTTCTCGTATGGTCACAGATAGAGAAAATATTTAGGTGTCCTGTTTTAAGCGGAACACCCTGTATATAAGCCTTTCGTATACATTGATAGACATGTGAGAGCGCATATATACGCCTTTCATAGTCAAAGGGTTAGGAGTTTATGATGGCACGGAAAAAAAGATATGTTAACGATCAAATAAAACGAAAAATTAAGATCAAAGTATGCAAACTTAGATTTCAATGCGTTTAGTAGTATCTTCTGTGCACATCAGCGTCAACGTCACTTGCTTTCCTTTGGTTTGATCGACGATCTTTCCAATTTTCTTTTTAAATTAAAAAAACATTAAGAACAAATTTTTATTTTTTCCACTTATTTGTAATTTTTTTTTCCATTTCAGTAATTTGAAGCAGCTTAAAATATTAATCATTTCAATTAAATCGGTAAAATTGACACCAAACGCGTGAGCTACCTTAATCGAAAGCAAAAGCTGTTTATAACTTTGAAAATATTAATTTTTCGACTAGTGTTTGTCAGGACTGTTTCATCATTTAACGAGTACCTACTATCTATTTTACAAGTTATGAACTCTTTTTTTATTACACATTCGTCCATTCAATTACAACTGTATCGATCCCCCGAATCGTTGCGCAGACTGTGAAAAATTATAGGCACGGATACGTATTACCAACAGGCGATACCTACCGCTCGTTCAGACACCAGAAGTGCTCTTTCCCCCGTTAATTAATCGCCGTCGTCTGGTAATTAAGCAAATAAATGGAAACGGTGCGGAAGCGTGTTCGAACGGAGAGCATATCGATCGTTTCGACGTTCCTTTTGGACCGCGCACGCGATCTTGACTCATCGGCGTCGTTAATTCGCGGGCGAACTAGGGTAAAAGACCCAATTACTGACACTTTAAGAAATGACACTGATATTATTGCATAATTTTTGTATTAAATGACCAGAAACATAGGTTTTGATTTGTATTTATTATTATTTAGTACGTTGAGTTGAAGGAAAAATTTGTTGTAACATTCTGAATTTCTACTTTTGTTTATGAATTCATTAGTTTCAAAAATATATATCGAAAGCTATTACTGACACCCGTAAAACGTGTTCGATCGAATTACTACCACCTAATCAAATACTGTCACCTTTATATACCTAAATACTGTCACTTTTTTAGGTTAGGTTGCACATGACTACAGACGATATTGGTGACATTAATACCGTAGGGCTTAATTTTCATAGGCAATCACTGCCATGACAGTAATTAAAAAACTATTGAAACGCTTTTACACCCACGAGCACACTTGGCTTCAACTAGGGGAAAAAGCAATGTAGGGGTTAGGGCTTCCTATTGCTTGATAAATTTATTTCAAATACTGAAATAAATGTTAAACCAAATATTAATTTCGCATAATTTTCAATAACTCTGAGACCAAGTGGTAGGAGGTCTTTCCCTTGCATCACTTTTTCCCCTAGCGGAAGCCGAGTTTCCTCGTGGGTGTACCCTCACGAGGCTTCCGCTAGGGAAAAAAGTGGGGTAGGCGAAGGGCCTCTAAAATTTAGTTTTGGCAGTTACTGAAATTTATGCCGAATTAACATTCGTTTTAACATTTATTTCAGCACTTGAAATAAATTTACAGAGTGGTAGAAGACTTTTCTTCTACGCCATTTTTTCCCCTAGCGGAAGTGGAGTTTGCTCACGAGGGTACCAATCACTGTCACCTAAATATTACATTAAAAAATTCGACGAATCATTGAATTACGATCAACATTTAAAAACAAATGTTTTTAATTTGATTTCATCAACCAGAAGTCCAACTTTTGCCAAGAAAGTCACAGAAACTTATATCAAAAGGGGATCGTCAGTTTGAATATCAGATCCCGTAACAATTGCTCGAGACTTTGAACAAAGAAACGGTCCTCACTTCAATCCACACCGAATGTATAAGAGAGGTATTGTTAGCTCAAATATTAACTGCAAAGTCAACCCTTCAGGGAATCCCCTTTCCTTTCTCTCTGTGTCTGCTTCAGAGATTCCAATTCCCCATCCGTCGTCGGATATTAGTCAAAGCAGTTCCCCAAGTCGTCCACGAAGAATCGAATCTGTCTATCGATTCACTCGCCTAGACGACTTTGTCGATCGCGATCCAGCCGGTTGTATCATCGTTTTTGTCATCCTATCACGACACCCGATACGTCGATTACGCGCAACCGCTGCTGACCAGGCGAGTTCGATCACGTGCGATTTATATCTGGGCCAAGGATCCCGTGGAAGGTTTCCGCGTGTGATCAGAGCCCGATGATCGCCACCAGCTGATCTATCGAAACACCCGAACGATCGTTTCGTTCTTCTCTTGGAGAAGATTTTCACATGGAAATTTTTTACTTGGCCATTTTTTCGATAGAAAGAGACTTCTAGGATCTTTAGATGACGAGTTAACTTGACCTGAAAGGTTAGAAGCTAAAACCCTTTTGGTACATACAATCGGGACGAATCCTACATTACTCGAAATAATTAGAGGATTATGTATTTGTCGATAAAATTCGAAGAGATTTTTTATATAACTAGCTGTTAATGGTGTTAGTATTGCACGGAAAAGATATCAGTTTAGATCAGGGTTTCCCAAACTCTGTTCCGCTGAACCTGAATAGGTGTTCCGCGATAATTTAGAAAGGTTTATCATCAGTCATTAAGTGCTCTATTTATTCATATTTTTATGTTTATATTATATTACAGTTTTATATTTAAAAATAATTACTAAATAAATGTGTTTTAATAACATTTTTTAAAAATTTTTACTAGTAGGAATTACCCTAAAAAAAAAACTAAGTGTTCCGTTAAAATTTCCGGGTTTGCGAAGTGTTCTATTGCAAAAAAAGTTTGGTAAACGCTGGTTTAGGTAATTTGTATCACTTGTGGGAGACGTTAGTCCAACCTAGGTAGTTAACAGAGGCACCTGGTGGACTCGACTTATCTTTCTGTGTTTATATTAATTTTTTGATGGTTAATCTTTTGATCTCGATTCAAGCATCTTTTACCTTCATTTGACTTTGTAGAAGTTGTCTGGTTGGCTGTACTTAAGGAAGCTACGAGGGGAGATGGCTAGAAAGTTTATACTGATCAGGGGAGGGCACTGTTGTTACCGATTCGATGGGCTTTCGCGGTAATCAATCTACACCCAATTTCACGTGGACTGTATACTTTATCAAAGTCTGACTTTTAACCCACGAAGTAATCGATCTCGTGTGGGATTACCCTATCCCCTTTCGGATCAGGTTCCAAAAGCGTTCATCTTACTAACCCTAGATCACTTCACTAAAGTCAGCAACTCTGTAGTGTCTGCTTTAAATCTGAATGGATTTTTGGCATTTTTGGGAACTTTTACCGTTCAATTCGATCTTCCTCTTGCATTTTTGTCGTTTGAAGAGTGAAGATGATCGAAAATGGAGTTGCTATCCTCAAAATATAGGGCAGAAAAACTTGCTACCCATACCCTATTGTTTAGTCAGCAGCAAGATGGTTGATAAGCATTAAACGCGACAGTTTTATTCAGAGAATTTTTTTTCCCGATTTGATCAATGCCTCGGTGGCCTATGAAGGTTGACGATGGGAACATATTCACGCGGAGGCAGTGGGTTAAAGCGTATAAGTCACGAAGAGGCGCATGAAAATGTCGCACGACCACCGAGCCTGGAAACTACGTAAATTTCGCTGGTCATGCGTGTAACTTGAACAATGAATAACTCAAAAACGTCACGACCGTGTGTCACGCGTCGATTTATTTCGACCTCGGGTACAACCACAATGGTTCAGCTTTTACACGTGCACCTGGCTACTGAAAAGTCCTAATGTCGCGATTTTATACTGGGTGACCTAAAATAATCAAATTTTTAGTCACAGACTCGTGTTTCATTTTTTACCTACATATTTATTTTACACTTTTTTTTGTGGACTTAATTATTTTATTCAGTTTGTATAGGAATAATTAATTTTCCTTGGGCAATCTGTGCATAATCATGAAGTGTCCATGTATTTATCTGTTAGAAAGTTAGCTTTTTTTTTTACGTTTATTTCATTCAGTTCGTATAGGAATAATTAGGTCTTGTTAGAGAATCTGTGAATAGTCATGAAGTGCACACGTGTTTACCTGTTAGAAAGTTACCTGTTAGTTTGGAAGTTGAGACTAGATTTGACCCTTCAGGTTACCCATGTCTGAATATAAATACGAATGTTAAGGGTTAGTTGTATATTTTCTACGTTATATTTTGTAGAATAATTAATAAACAGTGGATTAATCATCTTGTTACAATATTTAAGAGGTGTCAAATTTCAAGGAATATTCGAGCCGTTCAGAGGCCAGTGACTAACTCCATTTTTTGAATTTCTTCAAATTTTCACGCCGAAGCAATTGATTTGGGCTTAAATTGGTATATTTAACATAAATTTCTTTGGTAATTTTTGTGGACTTAATCATTTTGGCAAATGAACTAAACAATATCTAATGTCTCGAAGTCATAATTGGAGTGCAAGGACTTTACCTTCGTCAGGATAGAATGAAGAAGGATCTCAGACAGGCTTTCACTATAGAATAGATGAAATTAATAATTCTAAAATATTTTACTTCTTTCAATAAGGTTTATTTATTTAGTAAAATAGTGACATTAAATTTTGAATTATTTACGATATATGTTATTTTATGTATATATTGTTCATTATGAAATAATGAAAGAGCTTCAGAGGCTCTTCTATTCGGATGAAGGTTAATAAACATGAAATACTATAAATATAATACAAAAATCAAATATACAGGTACTGTACAATGTACTTACATTTTAAGTACATTGTAATTGCAGTTTAGATTTTGTAATTAGATTTCTTTTTTCCTAACTCTGGTGTCCGGTTACTTTTGAACGGTGGTGTATGTACCTACAAGACTGGTATAATTACGTGCGAACGGTAACGCTAAAATCGTCACGTTTTACCCGATGGTCGACTTATTACTGTAATTGAGTTTAATTAAAAACAACAGCCCTTGCTGGAATTCTTGCTTTTTGTACAATTACCTGGACGACGTTGTTGTTTCATTTCATCTCATACGTGTAGAGAAAATGTAAATTTTGAGAAAAAGTAAACTTCTCAATATCTCTCTCGTGTTTTGGTCTCTTTAATTACCTAAATGTGTTTTCGCTATCTCTTTACAATTCGCTTTTACGACTTGTCCCTCCGAGGTTTGTTTAATTAAATTCTTTCGTTATATTCGGCCACATTCTTCGGACATGGGTTTATTGTATGTTTGAGAAGTCTGAGGAAATCTGAAATGGAAATTCGAAAAATTCCATAATGTCAAGATTGTAAATTTTCAAGTTATTTAATTCGTAGATCAAGAAATTACAAATATCGAAACTGGATCATTAAATTCTTCCATTTCATGGTCAATGATAGTCCTGTCACCTTCGAGGTATGATTATTTAAAAACGGTTGAATAATCGACGAATTTAAAGAGAAGTAACATCGAGAAGTTGAATTTTGTTTTTTTCATGTTTCGTTATTCGTTAGGGATTATTGATATAAAATATTGCTGAAAGGTTTGGAATCATTTCGAATTAGCGATTGTGAAGTTAACATTTAAATTGTGGAACTGCAAACGCTGTAAAATCGATACACTGCAATCGTCGATGTTACTGACAAATTTCAGAGTATTCTGAATTGCGGACGGAGCCCAGCTCAAATACAAAATTCTTTTTTTTTTATATTTACTAACATTTTAGGATTGTCGATGTGTAAACTGCCGAAAATTTTAAGACCATTCGTAATTGTTAATTCGAAAATAAAAATTGTTATCTTCGAGGGATGCGATTCTAACACTGAAAATAAGGAGGAAATGGGTAGTTTATATGCCTCTTCGAGAGAAGAGATTCTGTATTCGTTTCTTCGAAACTTCGTTGCTCACCCCGGCGAGCGACAGCATCGGCCTCAAGTGCTGTTAAAAAATAACACAGCACTTGAACTCGAGTTGGAGGCAAATATTCCCTCGGTGCAGACCGCGTTCCAAAAATACAAACAACGTTTCGGGGTTGAGAAACGTCGGGGAAGCCACGTATTGTGTGTAAACCTCATTTGAAGCTAAAATTTTCTAATACACCACGTTGAATATATGTACACTGCTGTATTGATATTACTTATCAATTAATTGTACTTAATTGTAATTCACTATAGGAGAAAAATCTTAGGGCAGGCAGTGGACAATTTAGTTTTATTGAATGTTTCAGTGGGAATACTTTTTTGCAGTCATAACGCTTTCGTTCACAACGCGTTCAATTACAATTTTTTGCAATCACAACGTTTTCGATCACAACGCTTTCGATCACAACGTGTTCGACCACAATGCATTCGGTCCGAAGGTGTTCTATTACAACGCATTCGACCACAACATGTTCGATCACAACGCGTTCAATTACAATTTTTTGCAGTCACAATGTTTTCGATCACAACGCTTTCGACCACAATGCATTCTGTCCTAAGGCGTTCGATTACAACGCATTCGATCACAACGCATTCGATTTCAACGCGTTCGATTACAATTATTTTGTAGTCACAACACTTTCGATCGCAACGCTTTCAACCACAGTGCGTTCGATCACAATTTTTTATAGTCACATCACGTTCAACCACAACTCATTCGACCACACGCTTTCGATGACAAAATTTCTGACCACAACGTTTACCGTCACAAAGCTTTCGATCATAAAGCTTGCAATCACAATTTTTGTGATCACAACTTAGCAACGGTCACGATATAAGCGCATAACTCAATAGAAAGTCAGCGATGACCGTTGCGGCGTGAACGGACACAACTGACGTGACGGTCATAAATGATCACGTCGGTGAACGTGATAAGGAAAGATGATGGAACCGTGATAGTCATATGCGCGCCGCTAGAATCACGATAGATAGATCATCGTGCTGATAAACTTCGGGACCCCCGACGTGGCTCGATAACTGTCCGGTTGCTTGCTGGACGATCGCGTATACATGGTCCCCCGTTACACATTACAAGCGTTGTGTCGTGGGTGGACAGCTTCAAAGCACTGTGACGTGGGAGGGTAGTGCGAATCGATAACGCGGGGAAAGATGGTGTTCACAAAGTAGACCGACGAATTCATATACATATAGGACATTCCACGTGAAACCTGACACTTTTTGGAATAACATTTTGGATTTTGTTGACACTTTGGATATGCTGTAATTTTTAGTGATATGTAAACGTATCTCGAAAGATTTTTGACAATTTTTGAAATTGTTGATCCTAAAGCTGTTTGAAATGTAGTGTTAACCTTTTTTCAATAAATCATAATTGTTGAGTTAAAAGACTGATCAAAATGGGCTTTGTGGTTGCTTATAGCGAAGACATAGGAGTACCTAATAAAAATTATTTCAGTTAAAAGAAACTATTTTTTAACCGTTTGTTTTGCAATTGTTTTAAAGAAATGCAATGTTATAGTAACGGGGCACTATTTATCGAATTATATATACGAATGTTTTGTTGTTTATTGTATTGCACAGTGCCCTATAGGCTATAAGAGGATGAATAATATTTTGTGACACCTTTGTTACAATTTACGATTCGTTTAGATAAAACATTTGGTAAATTGATCTGATATATCGAACATAATAGTATGTAGGTATTTTCCCATTATTCATTAAAAGTTGGTAGTAACAATCTTGTTAGTTCTCAGTAGTTAATTCTATTGGGTCATTTTATTTTCTGTCGTATAATGTTTACAATTTACGATTCATTTAGGTAAAGCATTTGGTAAATTGATTTGATATATCGAAGATAATAACATATAGGTATTTTTCCATTATTCATTAAAAGTTGGTAGTGGCAATCTTGTTAGTTCTCAGTAATTAATTCTATTGAATCGTCGAATAACCTTAGGTGTGTTGTACAGTTTGTCGGCTAGTATATTTAAAGAATGTCCCCTAAACTGACCAGGCTGTAATTGCAGAGAGTTAATAGTGATCGTCTATTTCAGACACCCTGTATATCGTATACAACCCTTAATTTGTGGATTACATGCTCGAATCGATGGACACCCGCAGACGTACGAGTTTATTCGTGCACGTTTGCCCGCGGAGCATCATAAATTGGACGCTGGCCTGCTTCGTGGAAGCGATACTACTTATTATTACTTAACATGTTGAGCGTACACGATAAGCATCCCAAAAATATCCGTTTCAATTTCATTTTCTTTCTTTCTTTCCTCCACTTCTTTTCGCAGATTTTTATGCAAAATAACATTTTCTAAAGTAATTTGTAAAAACAGGAGTAAATGTAGAAATGTATTTTTTCTCTTAAGTATTTTATCGAGTTCAGGATCAAATAGAAAACTCGTTGAATCCGATGAAAGTTCTGTTGTTTTAGTGCATTTCAAAGAGCTATAAATGCATAAAATCCGCAGTCTAAGTTATTAGTAATCACGTTGCTTTGTGGAAATTTAAATTTATTTCAGATCGAATGATCCGAATCACTCAACAATAACAGTGAGTTTTCATTTGAGTTTTTCGTTTGAATCGCGTCTTTCAAAATTTTCGTTGAAGCTCTGTACAGTTCACGTTCGTGTTGATATCTCTAGTATAATACGTTGGTCAGTTCAATTTTAGTTGTCGTATCGATGATGAATTATAAATATCAGCTTTGTCCACCGATAATCTTCTTACGATCTTATTTTTCAAGATCCACAATTTTCCATCGATTCGTCGGTGTTAAGAGGAGAGGTCTATGTAGCGAACATATTGTTTGTTGTAAATGGAAGCGTTAACGAGATACCGGGGGTCATCTCCCGTACAGATTAAGCAAGACGAGATGGAATGTTCCCCCTAAAGCGAACAATTTTTTATGCTTGTTAAAGTTTCAACGAGAAGTTGAATTATTTACGAATATCTTATAAACGCCTGATGAACTTTTATATTATGAATGCAAGGAATATTGAAAACTCAACTCTATTTAGTTAACAATCTACATGTTGCTTAGCAATATTTTTAATATTTTCAATATGGATTCAACAATGTCGAATACTTCTTTTAATATGATTTGAAAGATTCCATTTTGTTTGAGACATTCATACCTAATATCTTCTTCTACTTTAATATTGTTTTTTACATTTCTTCTTTTAAAAGTTATTCTAGGAATTTTTTAACAGGATCTGATTTTTTATCATTAATTATGGAATCTTTTCAATAATTACAATACCTACAATTTCCATTATATTTGCGACATAATTGTATTAAGAATTTCTCAGTTTTATGGATACTGTTTGAACCTTCGAAATTATTTCCTAGTTCTGTATTTAGATTGCAATTTGACGCCTCAAAAATTATGGTCTGTTTCACTTGTCAAGGATCAAAAGATTCAGGAGCATTGATAATGTTCTTAGAGCGTCCCTTCTACCTTAAATTTCGTCGACTCTTCTTTCTTTAGGCCCGAACCAGCTCGAAACACCTGTCTACCTGCCACGGTGGACGGGTCCAATGAAAACGAAAAAGGTGTTTACTTAAGGTTCACTTGTGGTACAGGTAGCTTGAGCCGAGATTTCCTAAATAAACGATGGCAAGATTCCGTGGCTAGAAAATAGGCGGAAATCTTCAGTCCCCTGACCAATCTGACTTGCATTTTTTTTTTGCTATTATAGTTTCATTCTTTTTTTAAATTTATATGTGTACCGACACTGAGAACTATCGAACCCGTCAACATGTCGGTTCTCATGTTTCGTCTTTTATAATTACTGAAATTATAAATGTGCTTTCATTGGAACTCATAGTCACTTTTAATTTATTATACCTATCATACTATACTATTTTATTGTATTAGTATCAAATTGTTTCCGAATCAAACTGTTTCAGAACCGAATCTGTTCAGAATTGAATACTCTCAGTATCGAATCCTTTCAGAATCGAATCTTTTTATATTTAATTTCTTTAGAATCGAACCCTTTCAAAACCGAATCTTGTCCGAATCAAATCCTTTCAGAATCAAATCCTCTGAGTGTCCAATCTCTTTAGATTCGAATCCTTTCAGTATCGAGTCCCTTTAAATTCGAATTCTTTCAGTATTGAATCCCTTCAGATTTAAATGTTTCAGAATCAAGTTTGATCAGAATCGAACTTGCCGAGGACCGAATCTTTTTCGAATCTAATCCTTCCACACTCGAATCCTTTCAGACTCGAATTCTTCCAGACTCGAATCCTTTCAGAATGGAATCTGTTTAGATTGAAATGCTTCAGAACCGAATCTTGTCTGCATCGAATCCTTTCAGAATCGAGTCCTCTCAGAATGGAATTTGGCTCCGATATCTGTTTATCACGTCACTTATTGTATTCTCAACGACCCCCCATTATCGTCTCCGTAATCTCGATCCCGAATTTCTTCCCTGCCGAAGGATCACGCCGTTAGGAGCCAATTAATACGTTTCATTAAAGCTGTCGTTTCAATTTTCATTAGCTGTTCGACGATTCCTTCGCTTCTGCTGTCTTTCCGCCGTTTGTGGAGCAAGAGGAGGGAGGGGTCGGCGCGGCTAGTGGTTCTTTCAGTTAATTAGAGCTCGAGAAGGGTTCTCCGGTTTTGTTCACGGACCCGCGAAACGGTGTAATTTCCTTCTTTTTCCGTTTTACGGGTGCCCGACATTTTTTTACGCCCCCGCACCCCCGTCCCTCCAGGGGGGCACGGAAATTAAATGATTATAATTCCGTTAAACTGGAACGTTCGCGACCCGAGAGGAAGTTAACACGAATTATTTTCGTTCTTCCGATTCTTTGTTTTTCTTCCTTCTTGGTTAACGTGTTCTGGTGGCTTGTAACGCTCGCCTGGGGAAACTACGGATCCTCGAGCGCTTACAGCGTGTATTACGGTACGCAGAATGCACTTAATAATAATTCCTGTAAGCTCTAACGGAGTTAATACACATGTTGGTTTTAACTCCTTAACTGCGTTTGTTGGCCACAGTGGACGCCTACTTTATCACCTTAGTGACAATAATTGCAACGTTACTTGACGATCGGCAGTACGGAACTTCTTTAAATGACATCCAAACATTGGACAACGGTGTCAAAAACACGACATGGTACGTAGGAAGTGATGGCGAAACCATACTAAAGAAAGGGCCATAATTTTCCTATTTAACCCATATATCCAGTGTATAAAATGAATTGTTAAAGTATATAAGAATTACTTTAATTTTTGAGGTGACAGTTATATGGACATTGGGTTTGCTCGAAGATTTTGTTTAATTATTAATTAACTCTTCATATTTAGTGTATGAAACTATTTTTTTTTTTTAAAGAATCAGGTGTTAAATAATATTATGTTCCAAACTCAGACGATTTTTAGGTTTAACAACACGTAAAATTATTAAATGAAGTAATAAACCGCAATCTTAAGGTGACAGTAATTGGGACATCTACCCTAGTGCTGATTTTAATTTATTTCATGACATGAACATTTTTTTGATTAAGTCCACCTATTTTATGGTAACGGCCCACTGTGCGTCGTATCACCTTTGTTCGTCTATTGGATCGTCGTGTTCGACGCGACGAACACGTACACGTGCGCAGCAAAGCCAATTAAACGGTCCGAAGGCGGTATCGATGTGCGTGGGCACGCACGATAAAGTCGTCGTACGCGTGCGCTCGCTCGTGCGTAAATCGGATCCGTCAATGAACAACGATCCACGTGTCGGTGAACGGAATCCGTAACGTCGCTATGTTCACGATAGGATATGAAAAGTCTAAGGGAAGAACGATCATAGTCATAACTAGTAAAATTTATAGTAGGGTGAAGGTACCTAATACTGTAAATCCTCGATGAATGCTCGAAGGCCCCTCGGCACTGAACATTAAGTATCTCCTAAATTAACAGCCATATGCAGCTGAAACAGATATTATTGGCTTCAGAATTTCAAGCTCTATGAATGTATTAGACCTCATTAAAAAGTCAGCGTTACACCCGGGAGCTCTCCTTGTCGGAACCTTCAAACATTCGTCGATGATTTACTGTATCGTCTAGCAAAAGTTAAATCGTTGTCCGTTGAATTAAGTAATTGGTTTTTTTGTATGTGATTTGTTTCAAAGTGCAGAGAAATTATTAAAAGAGTGTACCTGATATTGTGTACTCAAAAAATATCGATTAATGTATAAGGGTGTTTGAAAATAGGTATAAGTCCTTGAAAGGGGTAATTCCTGAGGTGATTTGAAACAACTTTTTCCTTAGCAAAAATATTATTCGACGCTTTGTTAACGAGATATTAACGAAAAACCCCGACCAATTAGAGCACGCGTGCCGGCCGAGCTTCCGCGATAGCGTTAGCTACCAATTGCAGCGCGTAGTCAACGCTATCGCGGAAGCTCGGCCGGCACGCGCGCTCTGATTGGTCGGAGTTTTTCGTTAATATCTCCTTAACAAAGCGTCGGATAACATTTTTGCTAAGGAAAAAATTGTTTCAAATCACCTCAGGAATTACCCCTTTTAAGGACTTACACCTATTTTGGGATACCCTGTGTAGATAGTCATATGACTAACCAAAATGTATTTTTTATTTATAATATAACAAAGAATGATCATTGGAAATGTCGTTGAATTTCATAGATATCATGTTTATACGTTATTAAAATGTATCAGTGGGTGTTTAATACCAATTAGTAATATGCTTTATTGAATAGAGAGTCAGGTATTGAACTACCTTAATCCCTTGTCATACGATTTCTTTTACGACTTCACTCTCAAGAATTACTGTATTGTTAATATTTTCCCTGATACATGGACGTACCCAGGTTATCAGTCTGGGAGGGATTAACAGATCGACTGCCACAGTGAAAAAAGCTATACGTAGCCAGACACACTTTATTTTGTTTTTAGCCATAAATCGTTGAAAATGTATGTGTTTTGCTAATAGAGGCTGTTGGTCGTGTTTCAAATTATACTGCAATATTAAATATTTCGCAAAAATGTTGTAACTCTGAGAAGGGGTGGGCACAATCCAATTCTTTTTCTTGTTTGGTGGGGCAAAACCCCTCTTTTTCCGTCCAGGCTACGCCCATTCCCAGATACAAAAATAATTCTATTCTTATGGCAAGTGTTACATTTTTCTAAACCTTAAATGTTAATACCAGCGAAAGAGTATTTCACGTCGACCCAAAGAAAACGAATAATATACACGTTTACTTAAATTCAGTTTCACATCGTTATCACGTGTCTGACTCGATGTTGTAAGGCAAGGGGTTAACAGGTTAACACGTTGACTACCACAATGGAAAAGGCAGTACGTAACCAGACACACTTTATTTCGTTTTTTTAAGTCATAAATCTTTGAAAATATCTGCGTTTGATTAATATAGATTGCTTGTCTTGTTTTAAATTATAATGTGCTATTAATCTTATGTCAAAATTGTGTAGAAGTATTTAAGTAATCCAACATGTTTGCAATGTTTCAACTACGAGTTATGTCGTAGCTGGTAGTCAACGTGTTAATATTCGACTCGAAGGATCATTCGCCGCCGATGATCGAAAGCAACGCACAGGGGGGTTGATGGAAAGACACGAAGTCGAGCAAATAAGAAACAAGGGAAGCCATACGCGCGTTTGTGTGTTGTAACATATCCCAAGCTTGGCCCTCAGTGCGTCGTCGTAACACTGGTTACATACATCTGCATCGGACAGGTACAATACAGGTTGTCCGACGTAAAATGTGACAAGCTATTTTCTCTGAAATTATTCCAGATATCGAAATGAAGCTTCTTTTAAATTAAAGTTGCAACGGAGCTACCATTTTTAATGCAACAAATTTGGGAAGTGGCTTCCTAGGAAGGGTACGTTAACTTACCCTTTTTTAAATGGAAGGGTTTACTTGTTTTTTTTTTATGTGAATAGCTGTTACTAAATATTACAATATGTATTGGAAAAATTGTTGAGTTACAGCTAGACTGCGGATTTGTATGCAAAATGGTATTTTCCAAAGAACTTCATACAGAGAACAGCAAATGTAGGAATTTATTTCTTTTCTTAAGTATTATATTAGGTTCGGAATAAACTAGAAAACTGATTAGATTTGTTGAAAGTTTTGTTTTTTACTGTATTTTAAAGATCTATTTAGGCTGTAAATGCATAAAATCCGTGATTTGGTCAAATGTTCGGAATAATATGATAAAAGTAATAAATAAATGTTTGAGAAGTAATGGGCACCATTTTAAACATTTAATAAAATGAATTTCAATCGCATTACGGTTATTTTAATCTCATTTGTTGCTCCTCGAAGATCCTTTTAAGAAAAGTATTCTTTACTATAACTCTTTAACTATGTGGAATATTAAAGAATGTTTCAAACAAACGTTGTAATATTTGATAACAGCTGTCCAAATAAAAAACAAGTAATAGCCCCTTCCATTTAATCTTTATTTTTGTTGCACTGAAAATGGTAGCCTCGTTGCACCGTTTAATATAAAAGAAACAGCTTGTAACACTTCAATTGGGACACCCTGTATAATCGTATCACGCAACAACCGTCGTAGCGAGTAAATATTCCTGGCTCGAGTTGCTCAAACAAAACCGTCTCGGGAACGGACGGTGGTCGATCGGATCGATCCTAGAAGTGGCCTCCACTATCGTCGAGGTGGAAAGTCGCCCGTGGTGAACACTGTTCGGAACTTTTTCCGGGAAAATGTCCTCCATTTGTGGTTACCAGGAATTTGGCAATTGAATGGAAACCTCGAACAAAAAGGTCTATGGTCCTAATTACTGCCAGTGTCCTTGATACTGCCATTTCATTTATTTTATTCGGTGTACAACTTAATTCGTGGTCTTATTTTTGTAGATTTGGTCTATATACAAAAAAAAAAAAGAATAAACAAAGTGTACTTTGGTCTTGAAAATATTCCTCATTACTTTTTGCACATTTACGACATTTATTGGGCAGTTGGCGAATCTTATCTCGAAAAAATGATGGCGGTTTTGAGTCAGTAATTAATTGTGAAGACCACTAATTAATTTGTATATTTAATATTTAATAGAAACGTAATGTGCAAAGAATTGTGTACGAAAAATTTTATTGTTAAACTGGGACTCTGATAAAAAACAAAGAAATATTTGTGTGTACTTGGTATTTGAAAATTTAGATTGAAAAATGATAGTTCTGTGGAATTTTTCAAGAATAGAGTAGAGAAGTTATCTCCTAATGATCAAATGTGTATTGAAAAGTTCTGAACGAGAGGGCTTGTGCAGTAAGTATTGGAGATATTGGAAAGACAACGTAATTGGAAAGTGATACTTCAATCCAATTTACCTTCGATGATCACGACTCTACCATGATATAAAATAAAATAAGGACTGGGTTGTAACTTGAAGGATAAAACAAGGATTCACGTAAAGTCGAAGACATTAAATTGAGGATTAAATTGTGGTTTAAAAGACACAATAAGGATTCGACTGTAATGTAGAAGGAAAATCAACCACGGATTAAATTCTAGTTTGGATTAGATTGTAGTTCTAAAGGGACGAATTAAGGATTAGATTGTAGTTCTAAAGGGATGAAATAAGGATTAGACTGAAGTTTTAAAGGGATGAAATAAGGATTCCATTGTACTGTAGAAGAAAAATAAAATAAGGATTAAATTATATTTTGGAAGATAAAATAACGATTCTACTGTAATCGAAAAGAGAAGGAAATAAGGATTAGAATGTATTTTAAAGGATAAGATAAGAATTTGACTGTAATCTCAAAGAAATTAAACTGACTAGCTTATGGTTTAAAGGATAAAAAATAAGGATTCGACTGTAATGGAGAAGGAACATAAACCAAGGATTAAATTACAGTTTGGAAGATAAAGTAACGATTCCACTGTAATTTAGAAGAGAAGGAAATAAGGATTAGATTGTAATTAAAACATAAAGTAAGGATTCGACTGGAATGTAGACGAAAAATAAACCAAGGATTAAATTGTAGTTTGGAAGATAAAGTAACGATTCGACTATAATTTAGAAGAGAAGGAAATAAGGATTACATTGTAATTTAAAGCATAAAGTAAGGATCGGTTGTATACTGTAGAAGGAAAATAAAATAAAGATTCGACTGTAATATAAAAGAAAATTAGATCGTACTTTAAAGAATTAAAATAAGGATTCAACCATAATATAAAATAATATGAAATAGGAATTAGATCATACTTTAAAGAACTGAAATAAGGATTCGACCGTAATATGGAAGAAGATAGTAAACTGAGGATTGGATTGTAGTCTGAAGAATAAAGTAAAGGATTCGTCTGCATGCAAAAAGAAAGGTCTGACAAACACCGAAGCGATCGATGGATCATTTGAGCGAGAGGAATATGAGCAAGAGGGCGAATGACTGTAGAGGCATGTCGCGAAGCCATGCATGAGGTCTTATGACAGTCTTACGACAGCCCTCGAGTCATAACGCTCGTAACATTCAACTCCGTGTGCATACGTAATCGCATGAGGCGATAAATCCCATGCTAAGCGACCGGCTCGCCTTAACTTTATTCAAACGCGTCGGCAACCTGTGCTCGGCCAATCGGATCGATAAAACGCCGTAACTTCTCTGTTCGTTCGTTCATTCATGACTCGATACGCTCGTCGGTTCACGAATCGGTTCTTCTACTCGTCGACCATTTCGAGTCTTCTTCTGTCGATACGTAATTAGGAATTTTTTTTAACGAAACAGGATGGACATACTGGAACGTTCATTGTTCTATTTAATCTTCATACGTTCCTCAGAAATAGTAACATAAAGATCCTTGGATGACATTTCACCCATTTTTTTCTTTACGCTCCAATTAACGTTATTATTAACTTATTATACTGTATTTCATAAAAAGTTAGTTGCATCGGTTAAGTTATTCCTTACATTTTGCAATTATTACATATATAAATAGCATTTTTATGTTCGCCACATATAGGTCTGTGATAGTATTGCTCATATAATCACTGAAGCGAAATTTTCGAAACGAAAATTTTATACCCAATGATATCTTTACATATCGAGTGATCATGACAAAATATTACAATATAAATATAATTCTTACAAAGTAAAAACATGTGCATAAAAAGCACTATTTAATAACTTATTTTTACCAGAGTATTTAATGTATTTTATAAATGAAGAGTATCCGGGTGAAATATCACCCAAGGAACTTTTCCGTTACTTTGTTTTTTACAACATTCTTGTTATAAATAAAACGTTAACTATTTGTGTTTTACATACAAGTCTATATTTCAGACTAATACATCAAGTTATAACATACTTAGAAAGAAATCAAGCATATTATAGCATTTGGAAATAGAAAATGGGTGAACTTTCACTCGAAGGGTGGAATACGTAACTGGAATCACTTCGATTACTGCATAAGTAATGATTTCGGTGAAAAATGTTTCAAATAAAAGTTGTATAGTTTCAAGGGGGTCATAATTTGATGCAATTAGTTTTTTTTGTAAGTAAATGCGTAGAGGACATATGACGCTTAAGTTTGGTTTTTTAAATAGAATCGTATATTTTTTATTACGTCAATCGATACAACTCATAATTCTGCATACAAAAGTATTAACCTATTCATATTAAAAAACCAGTAGTTTAGAAGATATTTTAACTTCAATTATTTGAAATGATGTAACTGGAACAACTACGATAACTCCCAAAGTATTAACTTGAGCGAATGTAAAAAACTGTTTACGTTGTACCTATGTATTAGGTGTACCAGTAAGTAATCCACTAATCCATTTTTAAACTATGACACGATGTATTCTAAATTAAAAACATTTTCCTTACCTTCCACCGAGTAACAATGATACAAGGTGTTGAGAAATCATTATCATCTAATCATATTTTTCAGAATTTCAAAGACAGAAATTTCGTCGAGAAATAGTGGATCACTGATTAGGTACACCCAATATACAAATAACAATTATAGATCAATATTATTCAGAATCTGGAACATTCTTAATTAATTATAAACGCCTGCTGTAGGTCAGTAGAAAATGAAAGGTTTATGCTAATATAAATTACAATTGTTAATTGCGACGTTAACGTTAATTAAATACTTAAAATGTGCCGTACGTATGGAATGGGCGAGGACATTCGAGCGAGTAACTGTATTATGCATACAGCAAGCGGGATATGAATACGTGAACTCCACGACGGAGCCAGGATCATTATTAGCCGAGGATGGTATGAAATTTTCGGGTCAATCTCGACGCGTATCTTCGCCGATCGAAAATTCATCCGGCGGCTGCGCCGTCACACGTCCCTCGAATAATGTCGAGCCACTGTTCCAAGCCCACCAGGGGAGGACTTATAATTAAATAAATCCTCTTGAGCGGCTGATGTAAATTCGGCTGTTGATCGGGAACGTCAACAAGAACGCGCGATCAAATACGATCGAACAATCCAATCATTTCGACGGAATTATGACTTTTACTGATAGAATTATGTTAATTATTTTTCGAACGAAGTAATACAATTCATCTAACAATGAATTATTGTATAAAAAGAGGACTTTTCAAAGATAATCTAAAGGATACAAAGAATATTCATGGATTCGTTTAATGGATATTTTATTACAAGAGAATGAAAAGTGCTATTACAAAACTAAAAATTTTTTGTAATGAATAGGATGTGAAAGCTTTAAAATTCAGAGTTATATATACTAATATGTAAAAATTATAATTGGACAGAATTTCATTTCCTGTACTGGAGGCATTAATGTCAGCGATAACACATAAAGAGCATTAAACTTTATTGAAATCTGTATTTTACTATCCTAACTTTTTTGTTTTACTATGGAATGCGGAAACGTCCAAGGTCTAGTAATAGCATTGAAGGGTTTGAGAAAAGTATTCATTACAAATTAGATTGTTCTTTAACAGTTCAAAGAGCTAAAATGTACGACAAAACATCAGGTTCAGATTGAAAAAATTAATCGTTAGCTTATGACGTTTGGTGGAATAAATGTTGCCAATGTTCCTTAAATTTGTCATAGTTAAAGGGACGAGTAAAGTGAAAATATCTTTGAATTTACAAAACTGTGATCCAGAAAGATTTTCTTGAAATTAATCTGAGATTTCTCGTTGGAAACGAATTTCCACATGCTTCCCCCTAGAATATCAAAGAAATTAAAAAGAAATAGAACGGGAACGATATAATATACTATTACAGTAAACTTATAATTACAACGAAAACAACTCAGAAATTGTAAGTATTACGGAAGCGATCGGAGATGATGTTACCATAAAACAACTTTTTTCGAAGCCCGGTAATATTTATTTATGAACGTCAGACGACAAATTGCAGATACGTCTCCTGCATTCTGTTTATACGTTCCATTATGCATGAATCGGAGATCTCATTACACGCGTAGCAATAGCTACGAGAGGTACACGAGATTTAGGAAGAAACAAATTCAGAAGACTGTCAAAGACGACGGCTAGGACGATCATGTTTGGACATTTCTGATTATGAAAGTTCGAACTGTCTGAACAGAGTTTGATTGCGGTTAGGCGACCAAACAGTTCAAACATTTCAAACAGTTTTTACGTTTTAAGCTGATTGAATTGGACAGGCATTTAATACATTTGAACTGTTTGAAATATTTGGACTGTTCAAAACGTTTGGACTGTTCGAAACGTTTGGACTGTTCGAAACGTTTGGACTGTTCGAAACGTTTGGACTGTTAGAAACGTTTGGACTGTTAGAAACGTTTGGACTGTTCGAAACGTTTGGACTGTTCGAAACGTTTGGACTGTTCGAAACGTTTGGACTGTTCGAAACGTTTGGACTGTTCGAAACGTTTGGACTGTTCGAAACGTTTGGACTGTTCGAAACGTTTGGACTGTTCGAAACGTTTGGACTGTTCGAAACGTTTGGACTGTTCGAAACGTTTGGGCAGTTCGAAACGTTTGGACAGTTCGAAACGTCTCGTCGGGAGCCCAAAGATGTTTGAACAATTTTATTAGACCCTAGACAGTGAATTCTGGGTCCATTCTGGCCTCAAATATCTAGAGCCCAATTAGATAACTCATTAGCTTGTGATATCTAATTTGAGTCAATAACTGTTTACATCAGGTCAGATAAAAATCACAGAGATCCTCGAAGAAATTTACATCCCAAAATATTGAATTTCTAGAATATTGAGGTAGAAATGGCCCAAGTGAACAGTTGGGTCAATCGTGACCCGTAACGAAAAGGAACAAGTTGCATAAGCAACAGTTCGGTGACTTGTTCGTAGGAACGGAAGGGTGAAAAATAACTCGATTATTGGAGAATTTGAATCTAACTTTTTGATCAAATTATTTCCCACAATTTTGCATAATTTTGAACATATTTTCGTTAAGATGTAATGATGGGATATGTGACAGTTTTATTAATAATTTACTAGTGTATATCGATTTGGGACATTCCGAAATAATTGAATTACCACTGTTTGGGTTTACAGAGTTGGAACTCGGTACACAATGCGTCGTCGAGATGTCAGGACAACAAACCATCTTGCATCATCCCAACACGATGGACAAGATCGAACGGTGAGTGACTTCGATTTGCATGCACATGACATTCACAGAGTATTCAGTCGGTAATACCATTGAATAGAGAATGATTCTACCTGAAAAAATGAGATTAAACTGTAGAACAAAATATTTTTATATCAGGTTATGTTTTCGAGTAAATCGAGGTTGGAGATTTCGCCAACTAGGTTTCTCTGTTTATTTCTAGCTCTAGTTCCCTACGGTAAATTTTGCAACCATTTTATTCAGAAATAATTTGGTATACAGTGATACTTAGAAAATAATAGTAATAATTATGCATATTCTTAGACAGATGGATTGAAGTGTTTTTCACTATGATAATTCATTTTAATTTAACAAACACTAATTTTCATTACCTTATAAAAACAACAGAAGAAATTCTGCATAGTTTGCAATCATAAATTTATCCACTGATTTTCCATTAATCTAATAACATATTTAATTAAAAAAAAAAAAGAAATCCAGTAATGTTGTAAGTAGAAACAGCGTTTCTTAGTCAGACACGTCACTACATGTGCTCGCAGAACATTCAAAATTGATTTCTGCTTGTGAACAAAATATCTCCCAAATCTTTGGCTCAACATTTCAGGTAGAATCATTTCTTTTCAAATTGTACCACCAATCTGGTAACACTCTGTACATTTCTCCAATTAAATTGAACTACTAATATCGATAAAAAGAGCATTCATACACCGAATGATCCTGCACATGTATGATTTGGTTTTCACGCTTTACAAAGTAACATTTCCAGTAAAATTTTTCAGGAGAATAATATTCTTGTTTTATTTAGTAAATAATTACGCAGATATATGCCGACAGACCCAAGCTAAATATAAACATTCACGATAAAAATGTCAAGTTTTCCAAAGCTTCAAAAAAATGTAAGCTTTTTAAATTTTAAAGCTCAGTGCTCAGAGTAAAGTGTAAATCACAGATTTAAATGGCTACTGACTACCCCTGTTAACATTTAATCTCCACTGAAAATTTTACGTTCACCGTGAACACGTCTTTCGGTTGAATTAAAAGGCTCGCGAGACTCGAGCGAACAGCGTGCCCCATGTTTTATCTCAGAATTAGCCGCGTTTATGCCCAGCACCTTCAACGAACTCACCGCTGCTATCCTGAAAGCGTGAACATACGAGCATCATCCTTATCCAGGAAAACGGTGGTTCATTGCCCATCATCGTGATTAAATATCCGTGTTTTAATTGAATTTAACTAATCAACTTTATCACCTGATAACGCGCAGCTGGCGATACTTCACGTTTTCTAGACACATTCTGGGCATGTTTATTGATTTTCCTAACTTAATTTATCCCTCCGTGTTAAAAAATTAATATAACGTAGAGACAAGTAGTTAAATTTACAAATTTTTTAACCCTCATCCACCCCTTATTTTCCCAACTTAATTTGACCCTCGTTGTCAAATTGACCCAGCGGTAAAAATTAATACAATGAAGTGATAAATAGTTAAATTTGCAAATTCTTTAAAGTAAATCCATGAAGCCTCACGCAATTTACCTACACATGACGGAATAACGTAATTTCTTAGGAGAAAACTGTGTCGAATTGACACAAGGGACGGATGGGGGATAAAATAAAAAGTCACAGAGCCTCAGCTACATTTATCTACACAACAGAATAACATCATTTTGAATTATGGCCAATATAATTGCATTAACTGTATAAATATAAATGTCAATAAATTCTGTAAATTGCTGGACTTCTTCAGTTACCAAGCCTCTTTTAGGCATAGAATATACAACACATTATTACTTACATTGACTAATTTAGGTATACTAAAGGGTTAGGTTAGGTACTTTTGATTGTATATTAAAGGGTTTCATACCCGTCTATGAAAAATTAAATCTCTTAGGATAAAGTGTGTCAAATTGACACAAGGGACGGATGAGTGTTAAATATTTTCTGCTAGGGGTAGTACATATTCTCGAAAAATTAAACCAGCCATCCATTCGACAAAGTGATTGGAACTCCACATAAAAATATAAAAACATTAATCACCGATTAACTGTTTTGGTACTAAAACTTAAAAAAATTCCAAAAATAAAGTTTTTAGTCACTTTGGCCCACGAATGACTTCAATATAACTAACCAACGAAATTAGTATATCACCACAATTCATGGAAAAATAAATAAAAAATTCGTGTTCATTAAATTCAGTTTGAGATCGTCGTCACCAGTCCTTAATTACTAGGAAACTGGTTAATTGTGGCATAACTGGAAACATTCTCGTTGGCAGGCGTTTTAAGTTCAAGGATGGAACCATTATTACGAACTTACATCGAGCATTTACGAGTTTCGATGCAGATAGCGGGTATTTTGTATCGGCGACGTGTACGTTGGATAATTAAAGCACACAGTCTTATCGGGAACGGCTGATAAACGATTGCTTCAGCGTTGGAGGTATCCGTGGAACGCGGCGAAAATTTCCGCGAGAGAGAGGCCGTCGATGCGCATCCGCCATCTTGGATTGTCGTGGAAAAGTCTAAGGATTCTGTTGTGTCCGTGTTCTATTAAGTTTTACATTGATTTTTCTTCGTCGTCGTAACAGGTCTCGAGAGATTCTTCGAAAGAGATTAATTTTGCTAATGAAGGTTGAGTTTAATTTTATTGTTATTAATACAGATTTTTCGAAGCAGAGATCTGTTGTTCATGAGTAGGTATCTTCTTGAGTTGGGCACAGTTTTATTGGAATAATTTGTAGCGAAAAGCAGCAGTATCTAAGAAATATTATTGTAATTATAAATATTTAGTTTATTAAAAGTTAAATTAGGTAATTAAAACAATATAATAATTTATTGTAATATCAAAATGTGAACTTCCATGTTTAATCAATTATAAATGACTAAATACTTTTTTCAATCCTTTATTCGTTACTCGAAACTCTTTATCTAGATGGTGAATTTTCCTATATTTGGTATCCACTGCAGGAAAATTCTTAAGTGGAAAAATAGATTTTTTAAAATGAAGCAAAATTCCCTAATAAAAGTTCTATCCTTTAAATTAATTAGTTAACTTGCTTTTGTAAAATCGCCTGAAAACAAAAAGGGGTTCCATATTGTCACATCCACCTCTCCTTGTCACCTAAATTCTACTTGATCGGTTTAGTAGAACGAACCATAAGTTCTTGTGCAGCTTACGGGCCAACTGTATAGACGAATACATTACTGAAATCGAATTATCTCCAAAATAAGCTATAGTAGACAATTAACCAAATGAAAATAGTACCGATAGACGAGCAGTATCGCTGAAGTAGTAAGATGCTCAGCTGATAAAAGCAGATTACATAAACAAACCAGAAGCTTGTGACTCATATTTTCTGTTTCGGTGTCTTTAACATTTTCTGGTATTCGACTTCACAGAACTATTAGACAAGAACTGAGTTATTTTAGTTAGTTTTAGAATTTAATTACTTTTGGGATGAGATTAGATTTGATGAATTTTACGTTAAAAAGTAATTTTAATTTTGATTGTAACTATTTTTCATAACATATAGAGGAAGATTCGAAAGCTATAAAAAGGTTAGATCGTACAGAGAAATCAGTATGTAAAATGGAAATTTTGTTGACCTCTATTTTTAAGGCTCTTCCCTATATTTGCGCGGCCATGGTTAAAGGGTTAACAATGGCTGGGTTCTCGAGGATTTCCGTGGCGAAAGTGCGTTTCACGGGAACGTGTTCGAAACCGGGGTGGAGGGCCTCGATGGAAACAGCACAAGTGCAGCAGCATCCCCCGCGTCACGGGCTGACGTCGAAGATCGATACACTCATCGGGAGGACGTTGTAACGTTGCACGAGCGTCGGTTGTGCTCCCCGGTGACGAAACGCGGCGGGGTTTCCACGAAGAAGTTTTCTGCCCCTCCCCCCTCCCCGTCGAACTTGGACGACGATTATTACATAACTGAATGATTTCCGGAGAAACTATTCACATGGGGACGCGATGCAACGCAGTGTCTATTCGCGCGCGGAATTGAATCATTCAGTGAAACTGATTGCTGTTGAATGCTAATTGAATGGGCCTGGTTCGCTGGACTTTTGATAGTCGATTTTTGGTAGTCGAATGCTGGTGGTCGATTTTTGTGATGTTTGATTTTTGAGGTGGTCAATTTCTAATATGGTCGACGTTTGAGATGGTTGATTTTGGAGATGGTGAATGGTTGTGATGTTCGATTTTTGCAACCGTCAATTTTTAGGATGATCGATTGTTGAGATTGTCGATTTTTGAGATGGTCAGTTGGTGTGTTGGTCGATTAATGAAAGGATCGATTTTTAGGATCGCCCACTGTTGTTATGGTCGATTGTTGTGTTAATCGATTTATATGATACTGGCTTATCGAGACGGTCAAATTTGAGGCAGTTAACTGAACGTTTTGATAGAGTCATAGGCTGTTTAATATTACGGAGGTTCGTGTGGTACAATTATGGTGGTGGGTCGCGGTATCTGTGAAATGTATGTATCAATTATTTTGGATTTTATAGTGAAAATGATTATAACTAGAATTGTTCATTTATCGTAGAATTCATTCATATTCAAAGAATCAACCAATTTTCCGAGAATTCCTCAGTTTTCCGAGAATTCCTCAGTTTTCCGAGAATTCCTCAGTTTTCCGAGAATTCCTCAATTTTCCGAGAATTCCTCAGTTTTCCGAGAATTCCTCAGTTTTCCGAGAATTCCTCAGTTTTCCGAGAATTCCTCAGTTTTCCGAGAATTCCTCAGTTTTCCGAGAATTCCTCAGTTTTCCGAGAATTCCTCAGTTTTCCGAGAATTCCTCAGTTTTCCGAGAATTCCTCAGTTTTCCGAGAATTCCTCAGTTTTCCGAGAATTCCTCAGTTTTCCGAGAATTCCTCAGTTTTCCGAGAATTCCTCAGTTTTCCGAGAATTCCTCAGTTCTCTGATAATTCCCCAGGTTTCCAGAGAAATCATCTGTTTTCATACAAGAATGTATTATCAGAGAAGAAGTTGTTTTCCGAGAATCGATCTGTGACCAGAGAAAACAGGATGTTAGTGGGTTGATAAACGAGAATAAATTCGAACCGTATGGACTCAAAAACAAATGTGACACGTGGCATTCCAAAATAAACCTCAATGTTCTATGATATCTAGATGGGGACAGCGAGATGATAGGTCGCGAAAGTGCGTCGTCCGTGGGCCGAGCGAGAGAGCATACAGGAAGCAGGTCGCGTACCACTATTGTCCCGACCCGCGTGAATCCTTACGGACGTTTTCAGCCCGGCAACTTTGCTATCTGCTTGAACTTTTGCGAAACGTAGCAGTCCAGCCCGGTTTGTCCCACTTCGAAGTCTTCCGCGGAACTAAGGCGGACGCCGGACACATGAATCTTGCAAGAGCCAACGAGGGATAGAAAGTCTCGGACGGGTTGCCGAGGCCTGGCATAAATTAGCGTTAACGTTTTTCGTGTTAACGTTTCGCCGGGTAGACGCCCATTACTCTTCCATGGTCTGAATCCTTCGCCACGGACGCGGGCTTCATTGAAATGATCCACTATGGTTTTGATAGGGGAAATGATTATAGCCAGAACTGCTCATTTATTGAAGGATTCATTCATGCTCAAAGAATTAATCCATTTTCAGAGATTACTCTTCGTTTTCAGAGAATTCCTAAATTTCCAAAGAATTCCTAAGTTTCCAGAGAATTCCTTAGTTTCCAGAGAATTCCTGAGTTTCCTGAGAATTCCTGAGTTTCCCGAGAATTCCCGAGTTTCCCGAGAATTCCGGAGTTTCCCGAGAATTCCGGAGTTTCCCGAGAATTCCGGAGTTTCCCGAGAATTCCGGAGTTTCCCGAGAATTCCTCAGTTTCCCGAGAATTCCTCAGTTTTCCGAGAATTCCTCAGTTTCCCGAGAATTCCTCAGTTTCCCGAGAATTCCTAAGTTTCCAGAGAATTCCGTGGGTTTTTCTTAAGATTCAAGACTATCGTCTTGATTGCGCCATAAGGCTTGTCTTTGCACCTGGTGTGGTTGTAAAATAGCGTGACTGAGATGGTGTACTTGAGTATTTGGTTTAAGCAGGAGGGGCTGATATTAATTTGTTAATAAGGGAAAATACGAGTTACCTCGTCCTTTGTCTTAGCATGATTACTTATTTGTGTATCATTTACCTAAAGCAATGTTTCCCAACCTTTTTTGGATTATACCCAACCTCGAGGCCTCAAAGATCTTGATGCCTCAATATCATAAAGTAAACCAACTTCTCAAGGTAGGGTTAAGGAATGATCCCCTAAATGTCACGCAAAATATCCTTCCTCCACTAAGCTTAAAAGTTATTTGCTACACATCAAGTCCTTTTTCGCGCTTCAGAACTTTCTCCCAGTTTTTTGTTAGTAGAACTGACATCAGTAATCCGAAGAATTCTAAAGGAACCAAATCCACAAGGTAGGATCAAAAGATGAGATTCCCTGAATACATCGCAGGGTCTTCTTTCGCCGTGGAATTTCCGGATAATTTCTCTAAATACTCGAAGTCCCGAGGGGTAGTTACCCCGTTAGATGAGCCTTGAATTTGGCTTAATCGCCGCGAATTCTCGTCCCAGTTGACGAATGGTCGAGCTTTACGGAAATGGTTTCCCGGCGCGGTCGATTATTCACGCTTCATTATCTCACGTGCTAATTACCAGCGAAGAAACAAGAGGGGCGTGGCCGTGTACGTGAGCCCGTGTCCGCGGCGTGATAAACTGCACCGATGGAAAAACATCCCGCGATTATTAGTACGCGCGTGCGATCACGCTCGTTACAAGCAGAGACCTTGCGAGGAATCGCGGTAGCGATGGGTTCGAGCGGATCGCGACTACACCGAATGGATTTATGAACTTTGAACTTCATGCAATCGTAGAACATTCAAACGTTTAAAATTTAATACAATAAACACTTACAGACTCCTCTCGATTATCGTCTGGCTTGTTCTACACGATTATTGTCCAGACCTTATCAAGTGGAACCTGTCAAGTGCATACTTTGTTGTCCTCTTCTTTTATTGCCAAGACTTCGGCTTCGGGCAAAAAACGAATTTACGAGGGTCTGAAGCATTTCTCCCTATAAAATTATTGTCCAGGCGCGGACCCGAATTCGGGACAATAATCGAGAGGTATCTGTATTATCATATAGGGTCTAAACTGAACAGTTTCTGAAATATCGGTAAATTTTCTTAATACGTTGGTGAGATTCTTCCGATTAAAATGAGACCAAACATGACGTAATTTGGACCATACAACATTCTTAATATTAATATGAAAAATTTACTGATATCTCAGAAACTGTTCACTTTGGACCCTATGTGATATAATACTTTTTTACACAGTATTTGATACTTTATCGAAATTCCAGATGAGATATTGGGCATTCCATTTAAAGAACTCGAGGTGATCGTTATATCTCGGTAAAAATGTAACACAATAAAAAAACATATTATTCCATTACATGCCCGTCTTGATATCATACAATTTTTGTTTGAAATATTTTTTTGATACAAATCATAATTTACGAATAATAAAAATGATCACGCCTCGGGTCCAAACCGACCCAAGCACAGTCGTCGTCTGAGAATTAAAAAGAGTCTGTAAAACATTTCCATGGAACGTCTTCAAAGGAGTCAATTCATGGAATCGTTCTAGGTGTTAACGACGTTCTAGGTGTTTTTTGTTTTTCCAAGAAAAAAAAAACAGGTTCTCTAAAAAGCCACTAGAAGCTTGGACATGGTGACCTGCTTCAGAAAATTTTATTCCCCGCTCGATTATCCGCGACGCGTGCCAGATTCGAATCGTCGACGCGGACAGGTCAAATGTTCCATAATTTATCGACGTGTGGAACGAAGGAGGGGAGGGTGCACGCAAAGCTACACGGCGAATGTTTTCGAGAATATTTGCGATGCAGGTGAATGTTAATTGGAAGCCCCCGAGGGGCTTCGGGGAATCTGTTCAGCGAAGTGTCTCGCAGTCGCCGTAATTACGGGGGTTGATGAAATGACGCTGAGACTATTATTCTCTTTTTGACACTGGGGTCCGCGTGCAGAATATTTCGTAGAGACTGTTGCTGGTGCAGTAAAACCTCCATTATACAAACTGGTAAAAACAAAAAAAAGTCACTATTTCTTCTGTAATATTCACATGTGCATAAGTGTTAAACTAAATTCCATGTAAAATGTGTTTCCCTATGGTGCGTAAGAGTTCGGATAATGGAACGTCGGTTCATGCGACGTTTGACGCGCCAGGACAATAATCTTATAGGGAGAAATGCTTCAGATCCTCGTAGATTCGTTTTTTTCCCGAAGCTCGAGTCGCGGCAACAAAAAAGTGGCGGGAATAACACCTGGACAATAATCGTGTAGAACAAGCCAGACGATAATCGAGAAGAGTCTGTAATACTTTTTAACGCAGCATTTGATACTTCATCGAAATACGGGAAGAAATATTGGGCATTCCCTTTAAAAAATTGGAGGTCACTGTTACATCGTGATAAAAATGTAACACAGTTAAAAAACATATTATTGCATTGCATGTCCCCCTTGGTACCATACAGCGTTTGTTTAAAATTCTTTATTAATATAAAATTCTCTATTAATCTTGCATGACTGTGTTCGAAAATATATTTAAAAGGAAATAAGCATAGGGGTCTACACGGACCCAGGCACCGTTCCCCATACGGATATAATAACGCTCGTCTTCCAAGGGTATAATAATTTTGTCAGCGTCATTCTGGGCGAAATTTAGACAAATATTAGCGTTTGGATGGGGGGGGGGGATAATTTCGAAGGATTCAAATATTGGTGTAGCGAATGGAGTTTATTGTCTCTTCATGGCGGGACGGAATCGGGTCAGATATTGGGAACGGGAGTTTGCTGCCCTGTCAGGATGCAATTTACTGTTTTGTTAACTATCGTACAGATTGCAGGGAAGCTGGAGATTGAAATGTTTCCCTCCGTTTCGACCCTCTCCCCACCCCTCCTTGCTCTTCTTCCGACCCGTTCTTACATCGTGTCATCGATTAGTTTCTAAACTTGTATTTCGCTCGAACTTTTACGAATCCATCCGTGTCACGGACGATTCCGTTGTTTTCCATGTCGTAAACGACGAGGCCAGACGAGCGCCCGGAAACTTGTCGGATCCTCGACGTCTCTCATTTTTAAAGCGTGTGAAGGCGCCGCACACTCGAATAGCCGACTAGCTTCCTGAATCGTTTGTAACTGGGACATACACCACTATTTGTTTCCTGGAATAAGGGTAACGATCCACATTTTGTGTAAAATGAATTTGGTAAACTGTCGATTTTACAGGGTAATAATAATACATACATTATGCACAAAATAGTTAGAAGAGGGTCACTACCATGTGGGGTCCTATTGGGCCCATTTTTTAAAAAGTTGGACAAATTTTTAATAACTATAAATTCAGTTGAAAATTTAACAGAACATTTTTAAAAGTTTCAACTTTCGATTACTACCAAAAGATCGCAAGGTCAACGATAAAATTATTGAAAAAGAAACGTTATAAAAATTTCTTTCGATACCAGTATCTAAGTAAATAAGAACAAAATGTAGAATTAATTTTTTCATTTAAGGCTTAGTTATCGAGAAAATCGACTTCGAAAATTGATCTGAAACATGTGTATTCACCATAGTAGTAAGTAGAAACAGGATGCAATGAACACACGTGCCAGCCCAGTCCTATTTAATTGTCCCCATATCTAGCAGATTTTGAAAGTCGATTTTCTCAAAAACTAAGCCTTAAATGAAAAAAATTTTATTTCATATTTGGTTCTTATTTTTTGTGCATTTTAAAATATTAAATTGACGCGAAATGTTGTCGATTGGTTACGAATACAGATTTCGATAGTCTAGGCGCCATTGTTTCCTTCAAAGCGCGCGTAATTCAAACCGTGTCAGTTATTACGTAAGTACAGTTTAGTAACGCATTTGAGAAAAAATGTATGTGCTTGCTAGGAAATGACTCAGAATGGACGAATTTATGGTAGCCACGTAGGAAGATCTTTATCACGTTCAGAGAACATTAAACGACCGTGTGTTGTGTAACAACAACGTTTTCAAACAGTGTTCGAATGATAGAAATATCGGACGCTACTCGAACGATTCTACTAAGGAAATATTTCGAAATAATTTTCTATAAACTACATAATTTAATTTGTCGTAAATAGGGATTTTAATCACAGAGTTCTTCATAATTGTGTGATTTTAATAAGAGATTTGTTGTATAAGTTTCACAATTATAATTATGAAACTTCTTGCACATCAGGTGAAAACAACCAAAGGTGTTTCGTTGCTCGAACCTTAAATGCTCCAGTTTTTCCTGGCGAGACGAAAGTGTGACCGTATCCTGGTGTCGAAATCTTTTGTGAAGCCTTCTGAATGCATTAAACGCACACAATTTCTTAATCATTTTGTAATAATATGTGAAATTTTACGATTTACGAATAATACCGTCGTTTCGAAATTGGTCATCAACGATATTTTGTAAAGGGGAGTACTTATTTTTTATTAGTATTTGAACAAAATTTTTGAATGATTTATGTCCAGATGAATCTTGAGATGATGTACTTAAAATTAATGGAAATTATTTAAACGTTTGTGAAATTCAATCGTTCATTTGGTTTCCAATTTTTGGTAAAAGTTATTATTAAATAAATAGTATAGAATAATAGAAATTATTTAAACGTTTGTGAGATTCAATCATTCATTTTGTTTTCCAATTTTTGGTAGCAGTTATTATTAAATAAATAGTATAGAATAATAGAAAGTATTTTTATTATTTTTGTTTTCCAATTTTTTTTAGGATTTGGCTACAGGCATTTCCGTTTTTTGACTCGATGGTCAATGAATGTATGTGCAAGAATGTGTAAAAAAGAAACTCACGACCTGCACTACATCTATTTCCTGTAATTATTTACCACGATTCAGTTTTCTGGCCTTTTGTAAAGAACATTACTAGCAACTCGAAATTTCTAAAGTTAATTCCTGGCTAGGGGAATTTATGAAAGTGCAGAGCCGACTGTTACGAAAAGAGAAATTATTTGTACGGCGATAAAAGTGATAAGTTGTGGAGGATCTGAGGACCACGGCAGGATTAAGTAATGTCTGCAAGGTATTCCCAGAATTTATAGCCATGCTCAAGGTTAGCCGACTTTTGCGCTATATTTTCCCGCGTATAGCTGCACGGCCGCGAACTTTTCTAAGTTATTCGTCGTGAAAGTTGCACGTGCGCAAAAAATCGCGCCACTCTTACGGTATATTACATCGAATCCTGTTTTTGCAACTTTTTTTTTATAATACCGCCGGTGAAAACGCGGTTTGAAAGTGACATAACTACAGTCTAAAATCTCAAGCTGTATGAGAAATGTTTGGATTGCTTGATGATCTTCAAGTTTCTAAACATTTTTTATTTTTTTACCTGCGGATAGAAGAAAATTTATTGAAAGGTTGAAATACGGTCCTTTATATTATAAATGTGCATACTCGAGATATAGGGAAACGAAAATTCTGATATTCTTTATTGAAAGTTTTTATCTCAAATTTAAGTTAATGTAATAATGGATTTGCTTATCTGAAAAGGGTATTCTAACGTAGACGGCTGTTTTCAATGTGATTTTTGCGGATTAATTGAAAAAAAAAAAAAACTATCAAACCTAGGAAGCTCTGCTTTTGCATATATATTTATACGTGTTTAAAGTAAAAGCACAATTTTTTATAAGATATTTTATCATTGCATTCTTTTGACCACCATTAAAAATAAACCAATTGAGACCAATTCATCCATCCAGTTTTCTCAAAATCTTACCATCTTAGCATACAATATTTTTACAAACAATTAACTATCATTGCAAAGTATACTTTTGCCCTATTAAATTATCCTCAATTCTGTTAGCTCCTACACCCTTCAAGCTTCCTTCCAACCACCATTAAAAATAAGCCAGATCAGACCAATTCATCCACCCAGTTTTCTAGAAATCTAACCGTTTTCATCGCTCCAGTAAGAATAATACCAGAAGCGTCATCCGTGTCCCGGCATTAAACCGACGGTGACTAACCGTCGATTCACACCTCGTCGGGAGTCACGACGATAAATAATCGTTCTCCTGTTGAAACCGTCGCCCTACCCCCCCCATTCCTCATTTTCCACGCGGTAGCAACTCCCGCCTGTTCGTACACAAAGCCAGCCTCCGTTCCTCCCGTACAGGATTCTCATTCGATGTATGGGCTCATTGTGACTCATTCGCTTCGTAGGCCTCGACGCAAGCTTTTTTTCTACGACACAAATCGGGTGCTCTCAACACGACTGTAGACACACCGCGAACCAACACGTGGAAATCGTGCTCGAGCGTTTAGAAGCTTTCGCAAGCTTTCAGAGTCGCGCAACCCTCGCGAACCACTTGAAAATGCGCCACGATCCGTTGTACACACATCGAAAAACCTCGGAGGCCCCCTTTCTGTGTGCCCAGAATTGAGAATCCCTCGTACAGATGTACGTGTTTTATTCAACCTTTAAATCGTCGAGGTGTACGATCGCGGTTCCTGGTTTTTTCTTTTTCATGAAACCGAAGCTCTTTGCGGGTAGTACAGTGTTCTGTCGATTATTGTCAAGAACTCGGTGTTGTGTTTTCATTAAAAACACATGGATTTTGTTTGCACGTTTATTTAAATACTAAATTTTCGAGTACATACATGATACCAATCGTAACGTGTAGCCAACGCTACCGTGGGAACTCGGCAGACTCGCGCTCTGATTGGTCGGTGTTTTTCGTTAATATCTCGGTAACAAAGCCTCAGATAACAATTTTGCTAAGGAAAAAGTTGTTTCAAATCATCCCAGGAATCCCTCATTTCCGGGAGTCGAAGTTATTTTAGGGACACCCTGTATAGATATGAATTTTATCATATATAAAATGTGAATGCATAATATAAGGAGGAGAAAACAATATTGTGATTTATTAACAAATATAACATTCGGGTCCGCGTCGCCATAAACATCGAACAGGAAAAATGGTTCAGATCTTTGTAAATTTGTTTTTATAAGTAACAAAGCATTGTGCTTGACAGGTTCTAGGATCTCCTCTTGCCGAGTGGTGGGGATGACGCTCTGACAAAAATCGTGTAGAACCAGTCAGACAGTGATCGACGGAATACTGTAGACAATTCCGTTTGACTTGTTAAGGGGGATCCCTATTTCCTTAGCTAAAAACAGGAAAATTTGGGAATTT
The DNA here is from genome assembly GCF_001272555.1 of Dufourea novaeangliae. Lineage (NCBI taxonomy): Eukaryota > Metazoa > Arthropoda > Insecta > Hymenoptera > Halictidae > Dufourea > Dufourea novaeangliae. Next base: position 276,355 of record NW_015373989.1, on the reverse strand, counting down.
TGTTTAAAAGAAACTAGCGATTCGATTCGCCTGAAATTTGTACCGTGTTTTTATTCATCTTTGAAAAAGTTACAAATTTTTTTAAACGAATTTTTAATAATAAATATAGAAGCTATACATGATCTAGTCTTATATACTGCGTGGCATAACTATAAAACTACCCTAAAAGTTTCAGTTCTTATGTATTGTGGTTAAAATAAAAACGAGCTAAGCACGCTAAGCGAGAAATAACGTTTCTTTACAAAAGGATACATCATATTCCTTAGAAAAAATATGGTTTCTGTTTATTTTAACCTGTATCCATAAGGAATTAAAATTTTCAGGGTGATTTTATGTTTCTTTACCTGCGCCTGTTAGGACAGTTTTTTTAATTGAAATTTCAGTAGAATATTTCTCCTACACTTGTGGCTTTCCAAAACTAAATAGCCTGTCCAATGCCACACGGCGATTTGCCAACAAGATTCTCACAAGTCCAGTTAAACGTTAATCCAATAGCGACAATTTATTGTTCACAGAATACCCTGAATATTAATTTCTTACCAAAGACATTCCTTTTCCATATCCCCCGAATTTTCGTCGGCTGCAAGCACTCCAGATTCGTCTGGATAATTTCTTTCAACAGCGCAGCAGACAGAAAACGGCGAACGTATGCATAATAGCCAGCACTCTGCCAATAACGCCGGCTTTTATTGCCGAATCGCTGGTATACACCAATGAATCGTCGCCCCACGAGCTGGGGGACCGTAAACCGTCTAGATCGTGTTCTCTTACGGCGAATAGTTGATCGCAATAAACGCACCGACGAATCTTGCCAAATATATATTCCGAGGCTATACCCCGGTTTCGCCAACCCCCCATTTTCCATCCCCATTTGGTACTTTCGCGCTGTTCGTCAGGGGAAGCGTCTAGATTAACCGCGTTATTAGTTTCCGCGGGAGCTGAAGGTGACGTTTCGGCCGTGTAAACAGTCCTAGGAGAGAGAAACGTTTCCATCGTGCCGCCAACCACTGACGGATATTGCACACGTACGGTTGTGTGCAGTTCCACGTGGTAGTTGGTAATGTCTAGATCTTGGGCACGTTTATTAAACTTGGTGTTTTAGTGGCCTATCTTGGAACACTCATCTCAGATAGCACACGACGTCTAATGACGCCTCGAAGACGGTTTAAAGGTGTCTTAGACCTGAAATATCTGTAAAATGGCCATGTGCTATCTGGGATAGTTTAGGAACAAATTAAACATTAGTACGAAAAATGCCAGCAATAAATTTTAACGCATCTTATACTGGCCGACAAAGTACAGTAAAGCTGTGATAAGTGTTCGAAGGCTCCACTGACGAGGAGAGGATCCCAGGTGTAACGCTGAATTTTTAATGAAATTTAGCACTGTGATAGGGCTTAGAATTCTGAAGCCAATTATGTTTGTTTCAGCCACATATGGCTATTAGTTTATGAAATATTTAATGTTCGATGCCGCGGAGCCTTCGAACACTCATCGAGGATTATCTGTACAGTGATTTCTCGATGAATGTCACACGGACAACGGTGTTAGTCCCACCACTGGGGTGATTCCCATCTGGAATTAATTAAAACAGAGTAAACAGAAGCTCAGCGGAGGCTCGATTCTGAAATAACAGTCGAAGAAAACAATCGTTTTCCTTCTTTTTACACGGTTTATTTCCTTTAACACGGTGCAAGAAAGAAAGGTCAATACTGCGAGAATGTTCGGAAAACAGTCAATCTATTTAAAATGTTATAACTGGACGAAAATCTTCATTGGATTCAGAATTGGCGGCTGTCATCAAGTAGCAACGAATAATAACTTATATTATTGCTAGTATTTTTTATTTAAAATATTTTTAATTTTTGTTTTGCAATATTTATGTGATAGTAATGCTATTTTAGTTAGAATATAATTGAAATGTGTATGGATTTTATTTTGCTGTTAGATGTTTAAATGTATTTACACATAAATTATCGTCACTCTTTTACACGATAAAGTTCTTTATTTCATCTTACACGGTTTTTCAACAACTTGGAACGTATCTCCCACTTTACTACAGACGCATTTTTTTGCACGGTTTTTTACAGAATTTTTTGAGGAACGTATTTTCCGTGTAAAAAAAAGTTGAGTGTACGTCATATTGGGCGTTAAGGTGTTACAAAAGAGCAGATATGTTTACTTTATTTTAAATCTGGAACACTCGCTATAAAGGAATGATGAAACAATAATATAGCAATATACAGAGGGTGTAACAAAAATGTTGGAGGACCCGGGTGTTAAAAAATATTTTTGTAACACCCTATATATCTTACAACAGATATTAATTATTAGCAGCAGGTGAAAACTGTTATCTACATTTGTAACTAAGTGTTACATAATTTTCTCTGAATACATTTTCCCAAAATCTGGAGCACTCGGTGCAAAGAAACGACGTAGACGATAGCGTTTAGTATTGCGGACGACAACAGGAGATTCCAGGACGAGAAGTCGACGTAGCTTGGAGCAAAACTTTTCTCGTGGGGAAACTTTTTATCACACAACGATATTCAACGTCTGGCGGATGTGATAGCGTTCGAGACTTCTCGGTGGAGTAGAGCTCGCGACGACGTTCGAGGAATCCGTGGGGAAAGACGCGGCCACGTCAGATACCATCTGATATTCCTTCGGGCAACGGTCTGACGACGTTTAATATCCAAACGATACTATCGGTTAATAGGAAATCGATAACGTGGGATCTTATCTCGAGCGGAGAAGTCAGTCAACGACGAACCTCGAGACGGTAATTTAACTTTGAGCTTTCATGGTATAGTAAAGATCACTACAGATTGTACGAAGACGTCTTTCAAAAGTTTTATCGTTGTTTAAGGAATTATTGCAGATTTTGAAAAGAAACCTTTCAGTTCATGGTTACCGATTCATAGGGTATGAGTCTTAATTATGGATTCTGTCCCAATTATGGAGCATCTGTATTAAAATCATCATTAAAAAAAAGTACATGTATAAATAAGGATAAACAAAATTTTGCAATTAAATTTAATCATTAACAAATAAGATTCAAAGGCAGAAACGACAATTTGTGTTTTGTGTATGTAGTCTTTGGATCCCTGGTGATCCAACTGTAGGAGCGTAAGTGTTAAACTTATGGCTCTGGGTGACTTCGAAATAGAAATTTAGATTTTACTCTACGATCTTCACTCCTAGCCTAGCAGTCCCCGCGTGAAAATTACCGAGCGAGTTTAGACTTTCACGGCTTATGATTGGAGAAAGTTACCACTTTTGGTACGCCGAGTTCACCGTTCGCAGAGAAGTTTGAAGTTGAATGGCTCGAGGAATAGTTCCCGTTGTTCCCCCGCTCCCCTATTGTCGGGGATGTCTGCCTGTCTTCATTATGCAATTCAATTCGATTCAATTTTCGGGAGAAGTTCTTGCCGGGCTGAATGGCAAGGATGAGTTCTTCTCTTACTTGCTGGTTCCCATAGCGAATTTCAGAGAGTTCTTTTTAGAGGAAGAAAGGGGTCCCTTTAAGGGACAAGGACAGATTTCTTTCTTAGAAAGAAAGAGAGGAGTCCTTTTTAGAAAGAGAAAGTGTAGTCTTTTCTTTTTTTACAAAAACGAGATGAGATCTTATTAAAAAGAAAGAGAGGAGTCGTTTTTAGAAGTATACAGAGGGGTCCTTTTTAGAAAGAGAAAGAGTAGTCTTTTTTTTTTCTTAGAAAAAAAGTAGATAAATCCTTGTTAGAAAGAGGGAAAGGAGTCCTTTTTAGAAGGACAGAGGGGAGTTCTTGTTAGAAAGGAAGAGAGAAGTCCTTTTTAGAGAGAGAAAGAGTAGTTTTTTTTTGTAGAAAAAGGAAATGAATCCTTGTTAGGAAGATAGAGTGGAGTCATTGTTACAAAGACAAAGAGGAGTCCTTGTTAGAAAGACAGAAGAGATGTGTCCTTGTTAAAAAAAAGAGAGGAGTCTTTTTTAGAGAGAAAAAAAGACAGCTCACTTTTCAGTGGTCTTTCGTGAAGAACGAAATTTCTTTCTTTTTCTTTGCTAAAGTAAAGGAAAGTGGGAGGAGCTTATGCTCTTCGTAAATAATTTCCTCAGACGATTATAAATATCATTCACGTCATCTGAATATATTACCCAATTCTACTCCTATATCCAGTTCGATCCAATCTGATCCAACATCGAAGTTTCACAGTCTTCGCCGAGTATACTTCTAAAATTTCATGGTACACCGTAATACTATCCTAATTAAACAGTGGAAATTACACGAAGAAGGTCTTCTAAGTATAATAATAGTTCCCTGACTTCAGATATTAATTTCCTAACTCTGTGAGTTCAGCCCGTCTTGAGAATCGACCCACGTTGTACAGACACTAGTACAAACTAAATGAAATTTGTAAACTTTTGCTTTCCAGAACACTGTTCTGACCAATTAAGCCACCTAGGACCATGAGTCACCTCCTCTTCTCCTAATTCACATACAGTAGAACCTCGATTATCCGAACCAATAAAAAGACAAATCCATTCTGATAAACGGTTTCTTCGCCAATTAATTCTAGGAAGTCCACAGAATCACATATCACTAAAAATAGACGAAAGAATATCATCTTTGTCCGCTTCTTCCGTGTTTCCAAATCTGTATTTAGGACTTTTGGATAATCGACATTGTACTGGTAGCCCAAACAAAGTTGGCTACCACGTTCCACAACTTACAAACTGAGGACAAACTATTCCTGTAGTAAACCACAACAATTCCATTAACATCCTTAAAACCTAGACGACGTACAAGCTCACGAACTGCAAGCATTACTCTGCCCACAGCTGTACAATTTAGTTGACAAGATGGACATCGTTCCAAAACGACGACCATGCCTTTCAGAGAATCCAGTCCGCTCGGGGTAACAAGCTTCCCCCGTGTTCCTCGCGTTGAAGAATGAACCAGAACGCCTGGTTTTAGGCTTCACGGCGAAACAGTCTATAAGGACGTCAGACTTGTCACAGAGAGTCAGACACGCGGGAGCTGTGGAAATAGAGGAACCGAGGATAGAGTGAGAGAGTAGAGTACACGGCCAGAGGAACGAAGATTGATGGAATGTCAAGGTGGAGGAATGAAGACAGATTGAATATTTAAACATGAAACTCGACAAATAGAACGTAACATCTTCACTTTACCAATTTTAGGCAAATAAGCCATTATGGTGGGTATGGAGACACTGAATATCGGTGCCAATTCACGGGTACAGACTCCTCTCGATTATTGTCTGGCTTGCTCTACACGATTATTGTCCAGGCGTTGTCCCCACCACTGGGGAGAGGGGGGGGGGGTGTCAAATGTATACTTGGGGCAAAAAAAAACGAATTTACAAGGACCTGAAGCATTTCTCCCTATACGATTATTGTCCCGGCGCGGACCTGAGTTCGGGACGATAATCGAGAGGAGTCTGTATTTTCAGATGGTTTGGGTTCTACTATGGCTCTCAGGTGATCATTATCCACCTTCGACTCTGATCTACCATGTGATTCAATCGTGAGGTTGAAATTTGTATTTTTAAATTGTTCGAACCTAATGGGTCAACTGATAAAAGTAATAAGGATATTCACCAAACAACTACATAAATCATTATGAAGAGCGAAGATGCATCTTTCAAACTAACCTGATATTGAAATTTTATGCCAAAAGAGAGATAATAAATGGCAAAGTTTGTGTTTTGACATTTTTTAAGTTTCATACTTAACGACCCAATTACCATGGTAGATAAACGAAGACAGATAGAATACCTGTACAGAGGAACAAAGAGAGATGGAGTACCAGGGTAGAGGAACGAAGAGAGACCGATTACCAGTATAGAGGAACGAAAAGATAGATTGACTATAGCCTGATTAGCTAGAGGAACGAAGAAAGATAGAATACCAGTATATGGGGACAAAAAGACAGATAGACTATCAAGGTGGAGGAAGAAAAACAGAGATAGAATACCACGTTAGAGGAACGAAGTGAGATGGAATAGGAGACTAAAGGAACAAAGAGAGATAGAATAGTAGGGTGGATGATGCAACAGAAAGAAAAAGGCGAAAAAGGTTCAGCGAGAGCCCCTGACGAAGCCAGGAAACACCGTCGTCCTTCATTCCTGCCGTTTTCGTCCTCGACCCGAGAAAATCCCGCATTAGATGTCCCTTTCACCCCCCTTCTGCCTCCGCTACCACCCTTCGCCGGCTGGCCTGCTTTCCAACGCTGCAAACCTTGTTCGTACCCCTTTTACCGCGACTACCGCGACGGAAGTAATGAAGATAAGAAATGAGAATGTTGGAGAAAGAGAGAGAGAGAAAGGGAGGATTTTGCTGAAGGGAACTCGAAAAATGTGGTTTCCTCGGAAAATCCTTCGATAAACGACCGATTGGGGATCTACACCTGGCTGAGTCTTCCGTGGAACGATGATCGTTGAGCCCCGGACCTTTAACCCCCTCTCCCTTCACTGACAGATAATACAGATGTTGGGGATGAATGCCTGTTTGGAACGAATTTTTGATAGAATGTTGCTTTTCTATTCGGTGATGGAATTATAGAAAGGTTTGGACGTGGTTTAATGAACAGTTCGTGGGATGGTAGTTAATTTCTATGGTTTTGTTTCTTATTGCCAGTTACTGAGGTTGTAGTAAGGTCTACTTGTTGATGGTTATCTTTAAGATGATAGAGGCAATGAAGGGATGACTAAGGATGTCAATGAAACGGGTTTATAGAAAGAGAAGACTGTATTTATATTTTTTTTGTGGTAGGCAAGAATAATGGCTTAGATTGGATGGTTATGGGGGGTATTGTCGCGATTAGAGGTTCGAAAGATCCTTGGAATATCATTATTGAACAGTATAATGTATTTTTTACATTTGTCGTATTAGTAATAAGGTAGAGATAAGTAAAATTTACCGATTCTCAGTGAAATCGTGTCGAATGACAAATTTCCCGGAGATATTTTCCGAAAGAACGGTTCAGACTCTTAATACTGAAATCCTGTGAATGATAGATCATAACAATAATAAAAATTAGAATAATAATGACAGCAGGATATTTTAATCTAATCAAAAGTCATAACACTTTTACTATCGTGCACCGTCTCCATGTCGACTTGACTCGAAGCCAATATTTCATTCCCGATTATATTTTATTATTATAGAAATTTCTAAATTAATTCGACGCTATAGTTCACGTATGCATGGTACAATCTATCGATGTGCAAATATATTTTCTTAATTCGATTTCCCTTCAAGCCCAGTTTAATTCAAGGAATACTAATGAAATAGTTTATTGACCAGTGCACGAGGGTTAAAAGATCCAGACTGTTCTACCATAAATTTTCCAAGGTCGATCCAAGCTTGGAATCAATCCAATACAATTTACAATTCAATGATTACCTTTAATTCTTAAACATTCTTCCTTCTCCGTCCGCCCACCAAAAAAACATTTCTCCGCCTGAATGCTCATCGGGGTAAATTCATTTCCTCCGTTTCCGCTTCCCGTCCGCTTTCCATTCGCTTTCCACCTTGCCCATTTAGCCTCCCATAATTCTCCATCGGTCGACCCGCCACGAGCAGAGTTACCAGCCGGAGAAAATTTACTTCTCGAGGTGGCTGCGACGTCGAAATCCTGACGTTTGTTACGGGCTAAACAGGCTCGAGAGGAATATTTTCTCGGGTTCCGAGATGTCGACTGAGTTTTTTTATCGTCACGGCGGGTTTGGGTGATCTGATAATCGAGGTTCGACTGTATTCCTGTTTAATACTGATTTTTTTAGTCACAATTTACAGCATATAGTAGCACATTGTAGCACACGGTAACACATTGTAGCATAATGTAGAACAACGTAGCACACGGTAACACATTGTAGCACAACGTAGCACAACGTAGCACAACGTAGCACAAGGTTGCGCAAGTTACACATGGTGTCATAATGTATGACAAGGTAGCACAAGGTAGCACAAGGTAGCACAAGGTAGCACAATGTAGCACAAGGTAGCACAAGGTAGCACAAATGTAGCACAAGGTAGCACAAGGTAGCACAAGGTAGCACAAGGTAGCACAAGGTAGCACAACGCAGCACAAGGTAGCACAAGGTTGCAAAAGGTAGCACATGGTGGCATAATGTAGGCCAAGGTGGGACAAGGTGGGACAAAATAAAAAAAAAAGGTAGCACAAGGTAGCGCTTAATTCGTATTTATAGGAGAGAAAGGTTCATTCTTTCATGTGGCACAGCCATTGCGAATGTTTGTAAATAAAGTTTAAAAGTTTACAGACAGTTGAAATTTTTCCGTACTTTATTGTACTGAATAGAATCTATACATATGTAACAAACGTTGCAATTAATTTAAATCACATATCCCCCAAAGAAGAATTTTTCTAAACCATGAATCGAAACTATGGGAAATATAAAGTTTTCTTGGTAAGCATGTAACTTTTACGATTTTCTGCTCGACTTTGACCACTGATCACAAGAAACCGAAAAATGTTTTTTTTTTCTCTTCGTATTACAATACAATTACAAAAGACATTAACAGATCTTCAAGTTAAATCACAAAAATTGATTTTTCATCGCCGTCAATTCATTTTGTTTCACGATGCACCACGGAAAAGCTTCGTCGACCCGTTGAAAGTTGGAATACCCAGGTTTTCAAATGAATTGCCACAGGAACAGTTTCGTTGGCTCTCCGAAGGGGGATCTTCTTCGTTACATCCAGACCTCTGTTAACCATGGAAACACGACGCAGACGCATCGGCGGAAAATGTACTCTCGTTGACGCGGACCAATAGAATTTTAACGTATCCGCGAGCCTTTCCTCTCTTCGTATCTGATTTACTGGCAATCGGAGAAAGTGTCTTTAGTGAGGTTCCTATTTCTTCTTCTTCCTCCTCTTCTTGGGATCCGATACGACATTTCGTGATCTACTTCCCGATGTAGAGGATCGAATGAAATGGTTCTCTGCATCCAAACATTTCGCTCGATAGAATTCTAACGTCGGGGAATGCGATTTCTGCGCAGAACTCTCAGGTGTTTTTTTTACTAGCCTCTAGACGTGATTTTGATCTATGTAGGATATTAAACTTGCTAACGAGCAAAGGTCGATTATATTGCAACGGAAAAAGGTAACCAATAATAATAATAATAATAATAATAAATCCACCTTAGTTCGTTTCTATGTTTCTCAATGGAAGCTAGTGTCGATTGAATTAACACTCGCGCAACTGTTCAGGAAACTATTTAACATTAATGTTCCTTGAATTAAATTGGACTAGGATTAAAATCGAGCTAAGGAAATATATTTATCTGTCGTTGGATTATAGTATATGTAAGCTATTGATGAGGAAATTAGTTTACAAATTTCTATAAGGAAAAATATAATTAGGAATCAGACATTGGCAATTCGGGTCAAACGGATCGGAACAATCACATGGTTAACCCTTGCAAAAGGTGGATGTTGTTAATCGAATAGACATAGACTGTTGTACGTGTATACAGGGTGTCCCATTTTCGAAATTATTCATGATACCAGAAGATGTTTCAAACAAAAGTTAAATGGTTTCAAGGGGGACGTAATTTGATGTTATTAGTTTTTTATGTAGAAGGAGACGTCAACTTTATTTTTTCTACAATTTTTGAATAATGACCAAACGTTCTTGAAGCGTGTATTTAGCCATGATAAATTGTCATAGTATACTAAAGATAAATGACAGCTAGTGACAGTTATAACATTTTAAACATGGTTGCCATTTCATTTAAAAATCGTATCATTCTTATTGGAAAACCATTTACTATATTACGTTAAATTGTACTATATATTGTGTATATTAATATATTATACAATTTAATTTAGTACACATTCAATGCTGGTGTTTTACTATTCAAGTGCGCTGGGCGATGGCGATCGATTACGAAGCGTCCGTTCGTCGCTCAAGGTTCCCGCCGACAATATCAGTCAGTGGTGGAATTGAAATCAGTTACGTCAACCAACCAGCCGCTGGAATCTCGAACACGGAACTGACGTTATCACCCTGGGGCGGCTGAAAACCCACCCCTCCCTTCTTTTGTTCGGGGGAGGCGAGGGGCGACCTTATTTTTCGCACGACGGGATCGTTCGCGCGTTCCGAATGGATTCCAAAGCTGGATTGAGAACGATCGCGAAACCCTAGAATCGTCCCGCGAACGACGGACCCTGTCTGACGGCGATGGTTAATTTCCTAGAATAAGGAATAGGCCGTTACGCCGATGATCGACGTGGGTGGGAGGGATGGATCAACAATGGCCGCGGTGACCAACCTCGAGTCGATTGAAAAGTTGTCTAGATTACGTCGAAATTGCCAAAAGAAATATCTAGGGGAATTTGTCTGCATCGAAGTGGTAGGGGAATGGTGTCTAAAAACGATCCCTTTAAGGCGTAATTTATATAAAAAGTACAAATGCTCATTCTTTAAATAAAAGTAAAGTAGTTTTTGTAAGTTAGTCTATCTATCTTATCATTAGCTTAAATAAAATTTAGCTACGTGATCAATTATATTTTTTATTCGCACTTCTTTGGAAGCATACTTAAGGATCATTTTGTAATGTATGTGCATAAAATGATAGTAAATACGACGAACATTAAAAAGCATTTCAGTTATTACATTTTATTTAAATAAAAACAGCTTTGACGCGCTGTTTTTCTTTCATACTGACGGGGCATACTGTCGTTAAAAAAAATCAAGGTGACCTTGAAATCTTTGAAATGTCTTCACCCACAAAAAAAGCACGTATCTTATAAGATGTGTCTCTTGATGCCATTTAAGTTCCACGCCTCAAAATTTTCGTAAAATGTACCGTTAAGTCATTATTCCAGGTGATCAAGTTAGCTGAGACACCGTGTATGTACGTACTTCAGTAGTTAATGAAAACTATTATTAAAATATGTCCTGGCCTTTTAATTCCACAATTACCGCGAAATATTTGGAAAATTATAGGTGGCTCTAATTTTTTGACCAGACAGGTATACAGGGTGAACCACGAATCGTGATCAGTAGATATCATTAGATGTGTTCCAATGTACAGAACGAAATGTTTACAAACAGTAGACACGAGCTCAACATCGGAACGCGTACAATGGCGTAGCATACGATACTCTTTGTATTATTACAGTTCGAATACTTCTTTAATCTTTTCTCGACCCAGGTGAACAAAAAAATAACACATGTTATGTTACGATACTCACCGAATTCGTCTTGAAATTCTCTAACAGATAGGCGTAAAAAAATTATAGATGTATTTGCAAAAAATTGAAGGTGACCTTGAAAAATCATGAAAAAAAATGTTGACAAAAAATGTGCTATAATCACGTTAAAGCTCTCTTGAAACCATGCTATACCTGATAAAAACATTTTCGATCGGATTGCTAATAACGGAGTAATCTCTGATCACGATTCGTGGTTCACTCTGTATTCCTGGGCATGAAACCCAGCGATTTTCGAAACACGATAAGAATGATTTTCCAAGCACGAGATCGGGTGATTACCGATTTCTATATACGTACACGCGGACCATTATCCGCGGATCCTCATATACAAGCTGTTTTCTATGTCATTCCGTAGACGTCAATGAAACAATTTCCCCGAGGGTTTTGCGCCGGTTTAATCTCGAGACCTTGCCGCCGAGATGGGCCGCGCGCGTTTTGTTCGCTGCCCGAAGGTGCACGTGAGAGAAATTCTCCTCTTCACGTTGAACATATTGAAACGCCCACCTGCCAGCTGTGCGCCAAGGCGTCCGTTAAATTAACGTCAAGCCATGCTGGTATTTAGGGCAACGACGGGGTCCGTTTCGATCCTGTCCTTGTGTCTTCCGCGCGAGACTGCTCGTTAATCAATCCCCGCCGTTGTTTCCTGTTACGATAGGGAATAGGGGATGATTCGTGACCGATACCACTCGGCTGGATCATTTTCTTTGGCACGTACACCCACGAGCAAACTCGGCTTCCACTAGGGGGGAAAAAGTGGCGTAAGAGAAGGGCCTCCTACCACTTGGTAAATTTATTCCAGGTACTGAAATTAATGTTAAATCAAATTTTAATTTGGCATAAATTTCAGTTATTCCAAATACCAAATGGTAAGAGGCCCTTTCTCCATGTTACTTTTTTCCCTAGTGGAAGCTGAGTTTGTTCGTCGGTGTACATTCGAGATAGGTGTCCGAATTCTGATTGATAATCAGCCTTTCGTTTGTACAGGGTGGCCCAAAAGTTACTAGATTATTTAAAAATATTATAACTTTTTGGAAAGAGCCTGCCACTGTCAAGAACAAGGTAATGGTCATTTGAAAGACATCTACAAAAGTAAAAATAATTTCCAAGAAATATATTTATTGTTCATAAAAGTATAAATGTGAATTTTTAATACATAACAGAGTTATTCTATTTTTAAATGGTATAGTGACTTTTGGGCTACCCTGTATTATTTTTTTGAGATGTATAAACTGTAGCAGTAAGGTCAAACTATGATTTCTAAAGGGAGTACAGAGTCCTCTCGATTATTGTCCCGAACTCGGGTCCGCGCCAGGACAATAATCTTACAGGGAGAAATGCTTTAGACCCTTGTAAATTCGTTTTTTCCCCGAAGCCCAAGTCTTGGCAATAAAACAGGAGGGACAACAAGGTATGCCTTTGAAAGATTCCACCCCCCCCCCCAATAACGCCTGGACAATAATAGTGTAGAACAAGCCAGACGATAATCCAGAGGAGTCTGTATGTTTATTCAAAGGAGATTCTTGAGAATTTGTTTTAGTAAATTATAATTTATCGGATTTTGGAGTTTTTATTTATTTATTTATTGTCGATATTTTACGTCACATAATTCATAAGTATTTATGCTTGCATAAACGTTAGCAGTCCAGTTGCCTATTACAATGAATTATAACTTTAAATTTTTAACATCACAAATATATGCAATAAACGCATTAATATTCACAATTTGATGACCCTAAACTGAATCACCTTGTCCATCAATTTAAACTGTACAAGTGTTCAGTGCGGAAAACAAAGATGGCGGCGCGATTGGAGAATATAATTTCAAAACTTGCAACCTAGTTTCCCGGCCACCAACGGCGTCGATCAAAGGGTGGCAAAACTTGTGCCCGCCGATAACAGGGAAAGTCTGATTAAAAGCGTCAAGTTTCGTTCCTTCGATCGTTCGATAGGTCACTTACGTTCTTGGACTTCTAACCAATCGTGGGATGAGGTTTACAGAGACGACGTAAACAGTTATTTCGTATTTATGTTGTGGAAGTACATAGGTGTTACGGTTAAATTTATACTTCATTTTATATAGTCAAATTGTAATATTAATTATATTTACTTTTATTTTACTATGTTTAATTGTTAATTGTTGTATCGTGATTGTTACACTTATGTAGCATATTTGTTAGGGTGGTGCCTCTTTAATAACAAAATTATTTTGTATTTCTTGACGGGACATCCTGTCAATGTGTTCATTCTTATCAGTAAATAATATGGTACTTAAGAAACTTTTTTCGTTTATTGTTGTAGGAATTCTTCTTGTAGGAATTCTTCATGTTATATGAGTCCACCGTATTATAGGAATATTCACCCTCTTATAAAAATATCCACCGTGTTGTAGGAATATCCATCGTGTCATAGGAATATCTACCCTCTTATAGGAATGCCACCGTGTTGTAGGAATTCTTCGTGTTATCAGAGTCCATCGGGTCATAAGAATATTCACCCTCTTTTAAGAATATCCACCGTGTTGTAGGAATCCTTCGCGTTATAAGAGTCCACCGTGTTATAGGAATATTCACCCTTTTATAAGAATATCTACCGTGTTATAGGAATATTCACCCTTTTATAAGAATATCCACCGTGTTGTAGGAATCCTTCGCGTTATAAGAGTCCACCGTGTTATAGGAATATTCACCCTTTTATAAAAATATCTACCGTGTTATAGGAATATTCACCCTTTTATAAAAATATCCACCGTGTTGTAGAAATCCTTCGTGTTATAAGAATCCACCGTCTAGTAATATCTACCCCTGTTGTACGAATATCCACCGTGTTATAGGAATCCTTCGTGTTATAAGAGTCCACTGTGTTATAAGAACATCCACCGTGTTGTAGAAATATTCATCGTGTCATAGGAATATCTACCCTCTTATAGGAATGGCCACCGTTTTGTAGGAATTCTTCGTGTTATAAGAGTCCATCGTGTTATAGGAATATTCACCCTCTTCTAAGAATATCCACCGTGTTGTAGGAATATCCACCTTGTTATATGAATATTCACTATGTTATAGGAATATCCACCGTGTTATACGAATCATCCGTGATATATGAGAGTCTATCGTATTTGACGTTGCTCTACGTACTCTGAAAAAGTAAATAAGTATATTAAGAAACTGCAAACGATCTCTTTTCCTGTATACCGTTTCAATTGTCCTTAGTGGTTTCACCTGTCGCGTGTCGCCGCACGAACACTAAGACGAAGAGTGGACGCGCGAGACAGGGAAAATGAAAGCACTGGGCGAGGGCGAGAAATGTTGTATGTATATGTAGAACTCGGCTGTGAAATATTGCCGTCGAGAAACGCGGGAACGGTGAATTAGAAGATAAGACCCGAGGGCCAGGCTGCGCACCCGTTCCCGAGACGAAATTCTCTCGCAACCAAGGAACAATATTGCATCGTTACTCACGGCGGCCTGGCTCGCTGGCATCGGAACAATTTCGTCGTTGCGTTGGCGAAATTTTCATTTCCTAATGTAGCTGGACGTATAAACGCGTACATTCGACAGTCACTGTTACCCTTTGACGTCTATTAAAACCGAGAATTATTGCCAGACCGACGATTTTTATGCAGTTTCAGACTTTTGTTTATATACAGGGTGTAACAAAAATGGTGCAGGTCCCATTTCAAGGACCTGCAATATTTTTCTTACACCCTGTATACACCTGTAATAATATTAACTTCATATTCGTAAAATATGAATTAAATTCTAATAGTAGTTTTAATAGATACTGGAAGTACGGAAAGAATTCCCTGTTTATAGGATAATTTACAGAAACACTCGTTATAAGTAATTTTTTTCTTCGTTAGACGATTATACGCAATTTCAGACTTTTGTTTATTCATACAACTGGAATAATTAAACTGCGGATGTGTACGCAAAGATAGATTTTTGGGGATTAATTTACAGGAACTAGAGTCAAACCAAGATCTGTTCACTTTATTTATTATTCTACCAGAGTCCAAAAAAATAAACAATTCTTTAAAATTCATCGAATTCTTAAGTATAGGGAGTTCTAGGGAATCGTGTATGCTGTAAATTTGTAAAATCTGCAATCCTAGTAATAATAATAGCAGCACGTTCGTAAAGTATGGATTAAATTCTAATTGTCGTTTTAAAAGATACTGGAAACTTAGAAAGAATTCTCTGTTTATAAGAGTATTTACAGAATCGGTTGTTAAACTAATGTTTCTTTTTATTAGGGATTGTGTTAGGAGTTAAGAGTGGATGATACATTTTAATGAACCTTATATTAGAATATAAAAATGTCAAATTAATAGGCTTCTTGATGAACCAATAGCTGAATCGTGTCTAATATCCTCTATGTACGCGCTGTATGTCTCAAACGTTGTAATTATAGGAAGGGAATACGCCATAATAATTTGGCGAATATCTTACATAAACAGTAACTACCGAATCTGCATTATCAATAATCGATTCGTGAACTATATTTATTAAACAAGTAACTGAACCAAAACGAATTTTTTGATACAAGACATTCTTCAACAGTTAAACATTTTCAACGTAATGTTATTTAGTAACCCACAGATATTTACGAAAACTTACGTCATCAGAGTTTATTTTATAAAACTATGTAATTAAACAGGAGCTTAATCTTTCACGATATGCTGAATTAAGATGAGAAAAAACTAGCGTGTTTATAGACAGAGAAACGATACTTCTTATTCTCACATGAAGATTCACTTTCCACCGCAAATTGAAGAACGATTCTATACATTTATAAACATTTCCATCACAGGAAATTTCCCTAGACTCTTCCGTACCATTCCCACCCTATTTCCACTCCGTGCTTTAACTATTAAACTCGCCATCGCCGACAAAACCGGGTTTCCTCGTGTCCTCGCGTCAGCCGAGTCTCTCGAGGCTCCCCAACAATAGTCACGCGAAGAAAGACGTATTCCATCGTGTCCCTTTCGTCCGTAAATCCAGCCACGTGGCGCCGACAAAGGACGAAGAATCTGAAGCAGTCGGGGTACATATATACGCGAAGTGGGACTACCAAGCGGAAGTTACAACGGTGAAGAGTGAACGAGACGAGGACCATGAAATATGAACCTGGACACCCGTGCCAGCACGTCAATGAGGGATAAAGAACCTAGGAGATTGGGATCCAATTTTCCTCCATCTTTTTCTCTCTTCCTTGGAACGGCGACAGAAACATTTTAGAACGGTGTCCCTTTTCAGAATCGAAGACAAAAGAGTGCTAGCGATTGTTCGAGTCGATGGCAATTGGGCGCGAAGGGGTGAAAGAACAAGAGAGCGTCTATCGACCAGCCTACTGTGTCTTCCACCTGCATTGTTCACCTTTGTTTCTACGTTCTTTCTTAGGAGCACCAGGATGTATACCCTGGAAATATAGTCGATACTTTCTTGCAATAATAGTATCTTCGATCAAAAGGGATCTTAAAGCATTATCTGACGGTTGCTATTTAATAGGTCCAGTAGATCCAACGATGAACAGCCAAGGAATTATTATTAATTAGTCCGATCATAGAAGCAAATTACATTCGTGGAAAACAGTAAAAACTCTAATAGTATAACGTAACAATTTATTCTGTAACCCTAAACTAAGGGTAATATTAAAAGATATTTGAAAGTTTATTAATAAGTTACTAGTTAATAAAGTGTTAAGGAAAGCCACTATCGTTTCTGGGGTGTGTCCCAGAAAAACGGTCCAAGACACAAATCTGCATAGGTATCCGCAGCGTCTGATCATAAAAAGAATGCTGTGACCAGCCGCTGTAGGCATTAAATCCTGAGACACATAAACACTTTGTCCCAGTCTGACGGCTCGAAATTCCTTTTACGAGTAATCGGGGGCTACAATTGGACCCGGGCCAATTCTCCCAGCAAGTTCCCAAGTGATCCAACACGTACAAGTGCATCAAAGGACACAAAAGAGTTCTCCTTCATCCCACTTCTCCTGGAGAAGATAAAAAGAATCAGAGCAATGCGACTCGTCTTTGTTAATTAGACCAGCTCATTTGGGCTCATTACCTACTGGGGGACTTCTACAGACTTACAGGACATTAAGTTCAGAGGCTCTTTCACCCACGCTTCCTAAATCATCCGATCTACCTACTTACAGCTAAAAAACACTCCCGTTTTTCTTTCTCCGTTGCGTCTGACTTGGGATTACCAAGCAAAGGGGAAGCGATGCAGCGGGGAAGATCGATGCCGCGACGCCATTCAAGCTCCCGTCGCTCTCCATTGTCCGTCTCGCCACTGCACGTGGGAGTCGGTGACGAAAACAGTACATTGTATGCCTCCCTCCAGCTAAAATTAGAATATTCTAAAACGTGGCTACCAACGTGGCCTTTGTTCGTTGACAATGCAACAACACACGGATGGGCGAAGGAGAGCTGAGGACAAAGGATTTCTCGCGATTTTCCGACGCCTGTGGGCTGGCTCTGGGACTTTGGACCTTGGCTGGCTTCTGAGAGCCTTAGGGGATTCTCACTGGCACTGACAAGACTTGATTCAAAGTATAGTCTTGAGTATTAATCGACTTTGATTCGTGTTATTTCGAGCTTAAGCAATGGAACGTAACATTCATCATCTTATGGTTTGGGTAGCTTAGGGGTTAAAGTAGTTGGTCGTGAGACGAAAGATTCTAGATTTGATCTGATCCAACTGATTTCTTTCCTTCCTGTAGCTAAATTTCATACACTTGCCACGTATTAGATACTAGAAGATATCGAAGTTGTGCATAAGAAATGAATACCCCAAATGTACTCGATACCATCAGGAACTACCAGTTAGCACCATCAGAAACTATTGCCCTATTCATATTCACTTGTTTATCTATCAACTGATGCATTCGAATATTGTTCCCAGGTATAACACCACAAAATGTCACCAGCCATTACCAAGTGTCTTATGTAGGTAATACCTCAATTGTACCTCATATATCGCTGGTAAGGGGGTTACACCGAAGCTTCAGGTACAGCTTGCCCCCACTGAACGGACCTAAAGAAAAGAAAAAAACCATTCTTATATCAAGTGTCCAAGTAACCTTGCAAGATTTCCCCCTCGATTTTTCTAGGGTGCCAAATATACAGACCTAGTCCAATCACTGTTAACAGAGGCGGATCTCTTCCCTGGATCTGCCCCATGGCTCTCCTCTTCTTAAACCCCTTCAACCGGTGAAAACCTTCTCAGAAGACAATAGGGGACGTTCTTCGTGATTGACCCCCGGTTCTCCTTTATCTTCCCGAGACCCGGAAGAAAGTAGGGAATAATGGCGCGGTATGCAAAGGCGACACCGGGGACAAAAGTCGTGGGCTAAAAAGAGGGGAGGAAAACACGGGCGGACTAGGGCTAGTTCCCTAACTGGTAGCTTTTTCTTCTTCGTGCTCCAGTTCTCGAGTCGTCACTCTCCCAAAGCCCCCACCCCCTGGAGGCCACTTGACACGCGTGTTAAGTGCGCGGAACCCTCTTGGCCCCCTCCACGCTCGGCCCTGTCACAGATCCCTGGCCCGTTACAACACACTCGAGGATGGAGTCATCGATCCTTCTATACTTGTCCAGCCGTAAACCGCCTAATGAGTCACCCTTGGACCCTGTGATTACCATCGGAACGATCGAATATCCCCGACGCCCGATCGACGGCTAACGAGCACTTGTAGGAAACGGTCCTCCGGATCAAGACTTTCAGAGACCCAGCTGCGAGATCGGGACTGGGATTAACGAAGTCGGGGGACTTGGTCTGAGGTCTAAGGACCTAAGAACAAGTGCCAGATTTGCTATGACATAGTTATCGGTGTTGTAATCGGCGAATTTCGACGTACCCGTCTATTCTAGGGGTAGGTAGCTAAGGTGTTGGGACGACAGACAGATTTTTTATGGAGGTATCAGTTAGTCTACAGATTTTGGAAGTATTTTTCTAGACTTGTTCTTGTTTTCTGTGCGATATGAAGGTTCGGTGGCTCCATGAACAGTGCAATAAATTGAACAGATCACTTGTGGTAAACCGTCCTCTATATTTGACGTTCGAGACCTTCGAGATCCAGCTGCGACTTGGGGATTAGGATTAACGAAGTCTGGGGACTTGGTCTGAGGTCTAAGGACCTAGAAACAAGGAATAGATTTGTTACGACCTAATTTTCAGAGCTGTAATCAGCGAATTTCGACGTACCCGTCGATTCTAGGGGTAGGTAGCTAAGGTGTCGGGACGACGGACAGATTTTTGATCGAGGTATCAGTTAGTTTGAAGGTCTTGGAAAGTATTTTTCTAGACTTGTTCTTATTTTCTGAGGATTATGAAGGTTACAGTGGCTCTAGGAACAGTGCAATAAATTGAACGCCGAAGATGTATACGCGGTTGGAAACCGAGCCAAACGGGGAGAACGGAAGACGTCGTAAACAGCGCCGTTTTGAGAGATGCTTTTGAATAATAAGCGCTCGAGTACGCGTGGAAATATAGTTTCGCCCACGGGATCAATATATTTTTTGGGTCGAGAATGAGTAATTTTGCAAGAACGAAATATTATCTTGTGTATTTTAGACCCTTCGAATGGATGGGAATCGATTGCTGATAGTATTTAGCACACGCAACAGGCGTTCAAGGTTCTCAAGATTGCTTTCTCTGAAATGGCGACGATAATAAACTTTGTGGGAGAATGATAAAAATAAAAGGGAAAGTAGAACAAGGCATATTCACTTCAGAATTCAATTTAAACTCTATTTCAGATTTCTAACCATCAAATTGTATTTGAGGATTTCCATATTGAAGATAGATCGTTAAATTAGCCAAACATGTGATATTTTATCGTAACATCCAGTGAAGATTCGTGCACTTTATACACAAAGTGTTAGATTGCCATCCTTAGTACGAATACATTACACATAGCTTCAGTTTTAAAAGAAAAAATCAACTAGGATCATGAAAGTTATTATTTCATCCTTAATTCTTCGACTCCAGTTTGCCTAGATAGTTTATAAAAATGGATATTTCCTTAAACAGCACTAATCTACTGACTAAACAAAGTAAAACCTCATCGACACTCTATTTGGACATACTCTAACCTTCCAATTTGATTCATACCGATACAACCGATAGTCAAGGTAACTGCCAACGAAAGGAAACGTCTGATCCGGTAGAATGAAGACAAATAGCCAACATAAAGTTCCCAGAACTTCCACTCTGACGGACAGAAAACAGAGCACCAGAGAGGGAAAAACGGATATATATATCGAGCGAAATAAATCTCCTCGATCGTTTCTTTCTTTTTTTATCTTTTCATTCTCGTGCTGGACCCAGCGAAAAAGTGATCATAAAGGAGCGTCGTCGGGTGTGTGGACTTTTGAAACGTTATCCCCCCCCTCTGAAAGGTTCGTGACTATCTTTTTTTGGCCCTAGAGAATCTCGTCCTTGAAGTGGAATCAGGATGGCTAGAGCAGAATCAAGCTTCTGCCGGACGTGTGGCTGAATAAACTTTCGAATCCGTCACGTGTTAGACGATAGTAGATTTTCGTCGTAGGTGTAACATCTACTGAAAGTTCTTCTTACCGAATAGATCAATGAATATTTTGGGATCATTATTTTTTCAATGAAATTTCGGGTTGCTTTCTGTGTATTAGACGATAATACGACGATAAATATAGGTATTAATAAATATTCTGTACTTTTTACTTTTTTTTTTTTAAATCAAATTTAGAATTTTTTTTCTGTGTTCGGTAGTACTAGATTTTCGTTGGAGTACAACATCGACTGAAAGATATTTTTACTAAATATAGGTACTCATAAATATTTTGTACTTCTGACTTTTTTTTTTAAATGAAATTTAGAATTTTTTGGTGTGTTAGGTAATACTAGATTTCCGTTATAGTACAATATCGACTGCAAGCCAGTTTTACTAAATTTAGTAATTAATATTCCATAATATCTATTATTATTAAAATTAAATTGAGTATTCTTTTTCTGTGTGTGAGAGTATATTTGATCTGCACTGGAGTATAACATCGACCAAAAGCAATTTTTATCGAACGTACCAATGAATATTCTATAACTTCCATTTTTTTCTTATTAAATTTTGTATATTTTCTTTAGACGTCGGAGAGTTCTGGTATAAAAGATTTATGAAAACAAGCCGTGTCTGCATTTAAATATATCGTGGGATTCTGGAATATTGCGAAATGTATGAAAAAGGATAAGTGGCATTGGGTTGCTGGAATTTTCTGTATACAGTAATTTGTTGCTTGAAATAATTGCCTGTCGCAAAACTGATAGAAATGTCGCCCGTGTTTAGTAAAAATGTATGGGAAGCTTGAATGGACATGCAAATTACGTCGACTTGGAAAATGTCGCTGGGAAAAACAAGCTGAAAGGAGATTCCCGAGATTCCGCGTTCGTTGATTAATATTTTCAGTATTCTACTGAACAGAAGCTATCTTAAGTATGTTTAAGTATATAATTTATTTTTTATTAGTACTGGCTGGAATGTTTGATATTTTAAAAATTATTAGATATAGAAATAGATAAAATATTCTAACATTAAATTAAAAACACATTCGAATCTCCCGAAATGATATTTGTTAATCAAAACTATAACATCCGATATTATGTTTACCATTAATTGTCATTAAGCCTTCGTTTCATTTTCTTTTCAACATAAATTTTTTCGTACAAAATTACAGATAGAAATTATATCGTTTATGTAACATTGTTTATTTGTTTCTGGTTGTAGACTATATCATATCGTTCGAATCATCCTGTATTATTTCTGTCAGTTACTATTAATATTTCAAATTGATTGCACATTTCTCATGTAACATTTCCAGGTCAGTATGTTTATATAACATTGTTGGTTTATTATTGTTCATAGAACATATTGAAACAGTTTCGTATGTTAACTTTGTGACACTCTTGTAGAACCTATCCCAATCACTAGTAATTCGTCATTCAGTCTTTCAATTTTATTACGGGCTTCATGTATCACCTTACAAGGATCAATATTTACCTAAAAATTGTTTGCACATCTGTGCTCGTAAAATATGCCAACAGTGTTTGATACCTAAGGTTTGGATCACTCTTATACAATCCCTGCTAATCACTATTAACTTCTCATTCAAATTTTTCAACGTCAAACTTTCTATTTAGATCAACATTCATATAACACTGCTTACCAGAAATAACAATTAATCACTTGCTAATTCATCGTAGCATCAGTAGTTTTGAAAAATAAACAAGAAAAATCCTTAACACGTTTACTGCCACAGTGAAAAAGGCCGTTACGTAGCCAGACACACTTTATTTCGTTTTTCACGTCATAAATCGTCGAAAGTACATTTGTCCCTCGATTTACGCGGAGTATTCGCTCCATTTAGTTTTTTTTTTGAAATAAATATTTTTATAACTTATACTGTCTTTTCTCTTGAGAATTTTTTGTCGTACAGGCAGATTCCATTCAAGCGGTTTTTATCCGCATGAAGAAGAACCACATGGATCAAACACTCCGTGTAAATCGAGGGCCAGGTGTATATGTGTTTAGTTAATAAAGGCTGTTGGTCTGTATTTTAAATTATACGATACTAATTTTAGACAAAATTTTCTAACGGTATTTGAACCTATGACTAATCGATGTGTTAATCCTAATTATTATCAATAGCAACAGCCTTCTTAGGTTACGTATTACGTGGCAAAGTGTTAAGTCGAGAAATTAACAAAAACCAGAGATGACTATTAAAATCTTTCAGCACGAACCGTGTGTTTGTGATTTTATTTAAAAAATCTGAAACAACCTGTACACTTAGCTCACAGGAAATCGAGAAGAATCACGAGTTTCTCATCGATTCATACGAAATTGTGGATTATCGCGATCATAGTCCCAATCGTTCATCGGACACGACAATTCGAGGGACGATTAATCCGTATTCGATAACCGTTGCCGTCATATCGACGTATTAACGCCGGTTAATTAAGCATGCCCGCGAGTATGCGAAACAGCTGTTTTGCATTCGCTGGCTGCGAGCCATTCGTTATCGGACGCGTCCGTTCGTCGACCGCCTCATTATACTCGCATTAGAAGCGTAATTTCCTTTCCGTCGCACGTCTTCTCCGTCTAGTTACCAGCGCCCCCTTAATTACTCGTTATCGCGTCTTATTAATCAGTCCAGCTGATCCACGGAATTGCATTATGACTACGACGATCCTCGGACAAAGATCGTTTCCTCTTCCTCCGTGGACATTCTGGAGTTTTAAGAAGAAAAAAAATATTGTTGTATATGTATGTATTCCTTGGATTGGTTGCAATCGAAAAGTCCTTTGTCATTTTTCGATGTGAACAGCCGTTTTCGAAATAGAAGAAGTCGAATTCTTCGAGGACCGCCACTTCCGGCGCGCGATATTCGAACGTACAGCATCGCTCGTAAGTATTAGGACACCGGATCTGTACGAAGAAAGTGTGATGTTTCATAAAAATGGTATATTTTCCGCCACTTTTATTACGTAATAGTAGAGTATTCGTTTTTAATCGATTTTTAATATTTCCGAAACAATATATATTTCAGTATTTCACTTAATATTTAATATTTTACTTATTTTGTGTTTTAGTGAATTCTAAGTTTCTAAATTATAATGCACGAGAATAGAATTAACTTTACATATAAGAATATTGAATATTGACTACGCGGGAAAATTAAATACGCATCACGTGTATAGATATGCGTGAAAAACAACGTTGCAAAATATATATTTTTTATTAAATATATTTTTTATTTACAATATAATGAAGAATGATCAATGGAAATGTCGTTGAATTTCATATATGTAATTTTTATACATTAAAATGTACTAGCGGGTGTTTAATACCAATTATTAATATGATGCTTTATTGACTAGAGAGTCATGTACGAACCACCTTAAAAAACTACCTATTAACACTAGAACTACCAACAGTAAACGCATATCTTTTTCGCTCAATCGATAAATATGACAAACTTTTGAAAATTTACAAATTTACAAATTAACTAATCTCTTTAATCTCGTATCGTAATAAAAGTTACAAAAGATCTGAGAAAACGTATTGTTATAACATTTTAATCATCGTTGTAAGAGTGTATTGGCAAGTTATTTTGACTTGTTTGGTTCTAGTTTTAAAGTTCTTTTTGTCACAAACTTACCGAACTGAAGTTGGTCATCGATACCAGTTGATTCCAAGTGGAACAACATCGTAGGGAATTAAATCCCAAAGGGTTCCCTGTAACCCAAAGCAGAAGCATAGGGACTTTGATGAAGCCTGCGGCTATCCCGATTCCAAAGTCCCTCAGACTAATAGCATCGCGCGGGCACAACGCTCTGGTGTTATCCACGGTGTTATCATCGTGGAAAATTTTCGTGTTGAACAGATTGAGTGAGAGAAAGAGAGAGAGAGAGAGAGAGAGAGAGAGCTAGGGAGAGAGAGAGACGGCGACGTCTGCGTTTCCGGAACGATCGTTGGAACTCCCTTGGGTGGGCTGTGGCTGGGCTACTGAAATGTTGCGGGGATGAAACGACGATCTAGCGGATGTTCATGGGTTCCAGGCAATTTTCGTTATATCGTTGGTGTCAGCATCCGTCAGCGAAACGCGTTTCGTGTATGACAATCGTGGAACGTAACCGACGATGGCCCCCGAAAGTCGTTTACAGGCGTGAATCTTGCGACGTCGAGGGATTTGACGATCAAAAGAATGTCTGGATCTTGATCCTTGGCAAATTTTTAAGTACATATTTGGTGTATTCATAAATAATTCACTAGGTCTTGATGGAATCTATATTCGTTTCTATGGGAGTGAAGGATCTGTACGATTTTATTAATTTATTGTATTTGTAATGATTTGTCAGCATCATATACAGGGTGTCCCACCTAACTCTGCCAGCCTTAATTATTCTCTTATCTGTCACGGTACAAAACAAATGGTTCTGGAGAAAGTTAGTGTATTTTAGGGGGGAAATTAGGATATGAGATTGAAGGTCATCTCAAGGTCATGTCTTCTCAGATTTCTCTAATGGTAACGTTTTTTTTTTTAAACGAAATGCCTTATTTTTTATAACAATCTATCACACTATGGGGTGACAACATTATCAACATACACTAAAATAATAAATAATGCGATTGTGGCGTTTATTTTGTTTCTGCAATTCATTTTCTGTGAGCTTCCACATCAACCAGTTATGTGCGAAATTTTCAGCGCAAGGACATTTCAAGGCCATAGTGTGATGCATTGTTGGATACGTTTTGATCTTTTCGTAATGGTAAACAAAAAAATAGGGCATTTCATTTAAAAAACGTTACCATTAGAGAAATCTCAGAAGATATTACCTTAAGATGACCTTTGATTTCATAGCCTAATTTCCCCCTTAAAATACACTAACTTTCTCCCGAACCATTTGTTTTGTACCGTGACAAATAAAAGAATAATTAAGGGTTGCAGAGTTAGGTGGGACACCCTGTATAATGACTAGACTGCGGATATTTATGCATTTATAATATCTTTTCCCTCGGATAATACAATAAACTAAATGTTTTATTATAGTTTAATACTGTTTATGTGTTATTATTAGTGCAGTAAAGCGTGTAGTATAGAATATAAAAGCGTAATAAAACACGAAATATCGATTTCGTGTCAAATTAATCCAAACAGAGCACGATAATTGAGTCGGCGTTCCGGCTTCATTTTGTTTCATCAACGAAGAGTTCCACATTCGTCCGAAAAATATCAAAATGTTATATAAAAACAAACAGGAGGAATCTTGTTTAATTAAATTCTCAATAGAAAAACGACCATTGTTATTATTATTAGACTGTGGATGTTTATGTAAACATAAAATTTTATCAATTAATTTCTTGAAATTGGACGCAAAAAAAAATCCATTCACCCTGTTAAGGGTTATAATAGTTCCGAAATAAAAACAACACCTAAATAAACTTTGTGAAAATGTTTACTATACTGAATTTTAGGTAATCGGGTATTCACTGTGTGGTATAAGTATAAAACCACTCTGAACTTTTCAGTCCTTATCTATTGCGGTTAAAATAAAAACGAACCCCTTTTTCCTAGGGAATATAATCTATCCTTTTCTGGAGAAACTCTTTCCTGGAGATTATTTCTCAACACGATTTCAAACCTGGCATACTTGGTTCGTTTTTATTTCAATCACAATACATCAGAATTGAAAATTTCAGAGTGGTTTTATAGTAATGCCACGCAGCGTATAAATGCATAAAATCCGCAATCTAATTATTAGGAATTAAACGAAATTGAAACATCAACTCGACCAAGCGAATAATAACATTTTAACATTACCACCCTCCCTCTTTTTTATTTTACCCTTGACGTGTTCATCCCTTTCTTTTTATCATCCCTTTAACACGTTCGTCCCTTTTGTTAACCCACGTCGTCCATTAGCCCAGTCGTTAAAGCCAAAAACAGGGAACAATGGGATTAGGAAGGGCCGATTCGAACGTTTGGTGGGGGGGGGGGGGGGGGGGGGGGTTGCTCCGGCTGCGAGACGTCGTCACGCGTTAACGGTCGGTTCGTTTCGCAATTTCCTGGCCGAACCGACCATTTTCACGCGTTTTCCCGGGTTTCCCTGCGGTTCGAACCCCATTTCGTTGACGGACGATAATCATATTGGAAGTAACGGACACATAGTTACGTAATGGGAAATTCAGGTGAAATGCTCATAATTTATACGCACATTTATTATTCATTTCTAGCCTACATGACTGTTTGAAATGCAATGAATAACAAACCGTTCATCAGACGCAAGGAATTTTCGATTTTATTAACAAAGTTTACCACTAGAATCACCAAATCCGCAAAAATGATGGATTTCAAATTTTTTGGTTTACGAATCATTTAAATTTTAAGGGTACTTTTGTCGAAATTTTTTGGTGACATTTAGTTTATTATATATTTTATCATATGTTATATTGTATTGTATTGTATATATTATACAATTTAATTTAGTATACATTCAACTGTGGTGGTTCCTGAATTAGAGGAAGAAAGGAATTCTTACTTTTGTTCTTGTTTTTACGAATTACTCTATAGAATGTAATTTTACATAACAGTCCGCAGTCTATGTACTATAATACTTAACTTACTAAAATTACAATTCACATAGTCACTAATTATCGGTGCTTATGCTAGTTTTAATATTACTTCTTTTTGTCGCCTCTAGGCTAAGATGTTCGTGCAAATCAGAGATGGGCAAATTGATTGTGTGGATAAAAAGTATCGAATAACGAATAAAAGATGAAAAAGTTACTTCACCATTTTCAATTGCAAAATAATACTTTTTCTTGAATGAGTACATCTTTCTTTATTTTTTTCTGACGCTTTAAGAGTCAGGATTACGTTCTTAAATACACTGCTGCTTTACATACTACATACTGTAAATCCTCGATAAGTGTTCGAAGGCTTCACGGGACTGAACATTAAATATTTCATAAACAAATGACCATATGCGGCTGAAACAAATATCATTGGCTTCAGAATTCGAAGTTTTCTGTGGTAAACTTAATTAAAAAATCAACATTACACCTGGGGATTCCTCCTTGTCAGCGTTGAGAAGCCTTTGATCACTCATCGAGGATTTACTGTATGTATTTTTGCAAATAAAATTGTGCCCAACTCTGGTGCAAATCTACGCTTTTACAGATTCATTCTTATGCATTGAAATTACCCTGAACCTTTTTTAAAATCTTCAGAGACTGAACTTAAACAAAAACTTTTCAATTCTACGAAAATTTGGTCGACGAACGTAGAACCATTTTGATCCACTAAAACTGGTATTGTAAAACGTGAAATTCTCACTCAAAGAACGTGGACAATGTTAAACCATAATCTCGTAATATTTCTTCGTTCACTCTATCATGTTTGTTACTGTTATTTATTTCGTTTCCCTGCCTTTATAAATAATGCAACAACGACACTGTGAAAGACCAGCGTGGTTCTGTTTCGTCCAGCTACCACGGGGCAATCGATATCGACTCTTTGTAAGAAGTTTTGCCCGATAGGTTCAACTTTTATCCCACCACACGTACCGTTTCACGTTTGCACGACTCATTGAAATTCATAAGGAAATATGTATTTCGAACTGCAACCCCCTCACCTTTCTCGGCTCGCTGTTGCCATGGAAAAAAAGGAGAGCTGTTCACGCGGGGGCTAAATGAATCGCGTCGGTAACGAGATTTTTCACGTCGACGTTGGGTTATTTCGTTCGGCCAGTGAATTTTCATAATTCTCCGCGGAATAATCTGCCTCGATTGTTAGCGTCGTATTTTTCAAACTGAAAACGTATTAGGCAACAGCTTTAATAACTGCGATGGAAATTTATTGTAGTAGAGAGTCAATTTTTGTATTGACGAGGATTGGCAATTGTAAATTAAAATTACAATGTTTAGCTTGTAACGGTATTTACCCTTAAGAAAATTGAGGAACACGTGTTGAACACACACAATGTTCAGTTTGTAATGATATTGATTCTTTAAAAAATTTGAGGGAAATAATATTTACTTAGCGTAGATTTATTTTTTTTTTTGTCTATATATTTTGAAGAATTGTTTGACTATTTCGCCACATTTTTCAAACTGAATAGATATTAAATAACTGCTTTTAGAAGTATAATTGAAATTTAACAGAACGTAAATTATAATTCCAATGTTCAGTTTGTAATGGTTCACTCCTTAGAAAATTTGAGGAAAATAATATTTCCTTAGCGTCGTCTTTGAAGGATTTATTGTGCAATATTGATTTTCCTGTATGGTCGCGACTTAACGCAGGTAGCGATAGTCCCAGCAAACCGTCATAAAAGGGATTCCTGACAGCTGCATGTCACGTGTAAAACGTTCTCATTGTCCTAAGACCATTTTTTTAATTGTATTTCGACGACGACTTCCAGGAATCCCAGAAAGTAATACATACGACCAATCCCATTTCTTTCACCTCGTACACCAACCAAAGCTCTTAATTTTCCATCACTACACAAATATACATTTGACCAATCACAAGTCGATTTATAGCAACGAAAGACTAGTACATGTACAACCACCAGACAGAATACATTCAACCATCAACGAGAGAACACGTTTATCAGTCAGAGTAAATATAACTATTACATACACACATACATCATATTTTGTTACATTTAGTGAAGTTTAAGCGTGTTACAAGTAGTGTTAAATTATTTAAAATCACACAGTTTAAGTGAGTTACAAGTACATAGTGTCAAATTAGTGAAAATCAGCTTCCAACGAACTCCACGATATTAATTTATCAACGAGCAGCGACAAGTCGCGAGCTTATCGTGAGTACGCTGTATTATATGTATATGTATATTTTAAAGAGTTGTTTAATTGTTTCGACACATTTTTCAAATTAAATATAAATACTAATATTCATCGGGATAGAAGAGTGAGCCTCTTTTGTTATTTCATAATGACTAAAAGAATAATATATATAAATAATAATATATATAACAAATAATTAAAAATTTAATGTTACTATTTTACTAAATCAATAAACTGAATTAGCTATTTTGTACTGAGAGCCTCTGAGGCCCTTCTCCATTCTATTTTGAAGGTTAAACAACTACTTGACTAACGATAAATGTCAAAATGACGGATTGCAGATTATTTATTTTACGATTACTGAAATTATAATAGTGTTTTTATTTTTTACTATATGTGCTTTTACTATTACCATTACTGAATTACATATAGTAGTGCTTTTACTATTTACTGTATGTGCTTTCACTATTATCATTACTCAAATATAATGGTGCTTTTTCCAAATTTACTATACATTTTATATAATAGTAGATTTGTAATATAGTATAGACCGCGGATGTTTATGCAAATATAGATTTTTATAGGTTAATTTGCATGAACTGGAGGCAAATCAAGATCTGTTTAATTTATTAGTTATTCTACCAGGTTTCAAACAGAATAAAAACTTCTTTAAAATTGATCAATCTTTTTAGTATAATGACTTCTAGAGAATCATATGTATTATAAATGCATAAAATTCGCAGTCTAATTATACAGGGTGTTCCACTTAAAACAGGCTACCTAAATATCTTCTCTATCTGTGATTATACGAGAAATATTTTTTACGTAATTTAAATATTTTCAAGAAACAAGACGGCGGAGAAAATTATCTAAGTGAATTAAAAATGTTTGGAGAAAATTTTTTATAAGTAAATTAAAAATTTTTAGAGTTCAAGGTTATTTCAAAGTCATACTATTATACATGAATAAATGCATAATAATGTTATCTATAACATACAACAGGAAAAATGATGCGCATATACATAAAAAACACGAGTGACCTTGAAAAACCCATTAAAAACTGATACTTATAACAAATTTTTACCACCATCCGATTCGTTTCTTGAAAGCATTTAAATTACGTAAAAAATATTTTTCGTATGATCACAGAAGATATTTAGGTGGCCTATTTTAAGCAGGGAACACCCTGTATATTATGTATATTACTATATTACAAAATTTACTGTAGTTCAACGCTGGTAATTCTGCAATTAATCATCGTAATAAAACTGCACTAGCCAGTGATTTTGACTGCTTTAGCAGTTCCAGTATTAATTCCCCAACATCCACGAAAAATCAGTCATTACACAAGATAATTTTCATTGATCACTCTTCAACTAGGCAAGTTGAATGAAGCCATCCTGTACAATTTATTGTCAGTCAATGGTAACGTGAATTTTCGTATGAATGTTCACGAATTATTCATGAACTTTCCGCTGGATCAACTCCGTCCCCACTCCCTCGTTTCCTCCGAA
Organism: Dufourea novaeangliae; assembly: GCF_001272555.1. NCBI lineage: Eukaryota > Metazoa > Arthropoda > Insecta > Hymenoptera > Halictidae > Dufourea > Dufourea novaeangliae. Next base: position 245,250 of record NW_015373989.1, on the reverse strand, counting down.
CAAGGAATCGTCCTTGTCTCTCCCACGCTGGCTGAATGTTCGCCAGGAAACGACCGATAAACTTGTCAATAACGCACGTCGGCCGCGATAATTAAGCGGGACCAATTCTGAGACCTCTTTCCCTCTTGTCCCCAAACTTGTCACCGCTGCCCACGGTGATTCTACACGTGGATAGCAATTATTCTCTATCGACCAACCAATGTTATTTAGTGTCGAGTGAAATTTGATTTAAATAATATGTAATAAATATTTGGCTAAAATTTGAAGACCAAATAACAGTGAAATTTGCTTCTTTAACACGTCGATCTTTGTATTTAATCGAATTTGTCGTATATGTCGATTTTTTTTCGTATTTAATTTTGTTTAAAATTGGCCCATTTGGCAAAATTCTCATATTGCTAAAAATCGAGTTCAAAGGGTTAAATGACATCCAAACATTAGAAAAACGGTTTTACTGTGACTACTAGTGTCGTTACTTATCGTGAGCAAGCACATAATAATAAGTTACTTTTATTAATAACCATAATTTTTATTTTTAGCCTCATGGCTAAGAAATTGATTTGGTTTACGTTACCTAAATTTTACATCACTACCTTATCTTTACACCCCTCCCATACACCCTTCACACTCATTCTCCTTATTGACACTATTTTACTAACCTATTTCTATTAATATCACTTTAATACTACTGCTAACTTCCTACTTACGTCTTCTTTTCTACAATTACTGTTGCACCTGTATATATTTATATCCATTTCATTTTCTTTTTTTTCTCTCATTTCCCTTATTGCACATTTTTCTTCTCGTTGATTTTTCTAATTTCTCATCCTAATTCTGTACTCCTTTCCTCCCTCTTTTTTCCCCTTGTCCAATTTGCTCAGCCGTTCTTGTACCTTTTCTTCCTTTTTTGTCTCTCACCAATTCCTCTATACTGATCCCTCTTTCTGTTCCTGTGCAATCTCTTGAGCAAACACATTGTTTATAAAAAAAATATTTTTAAAACTGTATTAAATAGACTTAAAATAATTTTATAAATAAAAAAAAAAAACTGTTTGTACAATATACCAAAAAGATGCAGTGAGAGGGTGAAATGATTCTCCACTCTGGAGCCACGTGTTCGTCGGACGTTGATTTTTCCCCTTTTTCTTCCCCGCCCGTTCGAACGAAGTTCGTCGAACCGACGTTATCGTCGACGACGTTCCTTCCCCCTGTCGCTTCCTCCCTTCGTCCTGGATCCTGGATCGAGTCCAACCGCGGGGGCGGATAATACACGGATTCGTTGCATTATGTATTATCGGCGTTGGTCTCGCGCATGAATTTTCGTCACGTATCGAACGATCGTGCACGCCGCGGCGATAAATTCCGCGTTAAACGCGCCGCGACGAAATAGAAATTTGCGGACTGGAGGAACCAAAGCCTTAATGCGATAGCACAATGAAGGCCAATGACGCCTTGAAGACGGTTTTAAGGCGCCTTAGACGTAAAATGGGCGTAAAATGGACGTCTTCAAGGCGTTAGGTGCTATCTGGGAGGATATATCCTGGTTCCACGAAGAAAATCGAGTTGATCGATTGAGACCACTTACCATAGTATTCCACCATTGTGAATTCTGACACCGTATTCCCTCTGTATAATTGCGTTGCCTAGGAATAAAGCTGTCAATTTGCATAAACTTTCTCAGTTTACTAATTACAATTACATTGTTCCCAATATTTAACCAGTTTATATACCAAAGTTATATACCAGTTTATTTACCAAAAGAATCGAAGTCCATAATCTAACTTTCTCTCTCTCTCTCTCTCTCTCTCTCTCTCTCTCTCTCTCTCTATAGTTGCGTCGCTCGGGGACAAAGCTGTCATCTGCATAAACTTTCTTAATCTACTAATCCCAATTACATACTTCGATGTTCTAAATATTTCCTCAGTTCTAGTTCCTTTTACCAAAATAATTTAAGTCCATAATCTAACTCTTTCTCTCTATAGTTGCGTCGCTCGGGGACAAAGCTGTCATCTGCATAAACTTCCTTAATCTAATCACAATTACAAATGTCTCATGTTCCAAATATTTCACCAGTTTTAGTTCCTTTTACCAAAATAATTAAAATCGATGATGTTACAAGGTAAGACACGAAAGGTTCCCCTGCCTATTTTGATGAAACTTCGTATGTCTGTTAAGCAATTAAAAATAAAGTATACGTATTTTTTTTTTATCGGCTGAGACGCGACTTTAAGGGGCGAAATCACCCCTCGAAGTTTCGATCCAAAATTTTTTTGTTATAAACAAATTATATTTTGGACAATTTGTTAGCACCATATTATTCTATATAAAAAACTGCAAACCTCGTCCATTAGAAGTTTTCATGTATCTCCTCTGGTTTTCGAGTACTTTCGCGTCGAAACTTCGAGGGGTGGTTTCACCCTTTAAAGTCGCGTCTCAGCCGATAAAAAAAATACGTATCCCTTATTTTTGACTGCTTAAAAATCGGAGGGGGACACTTCCGTGCCTTCCCTTGTTAGTCCCTCTATACATAGAGCGTAATCCCTCTCTATAAGTCTCGTCATTCGGAAACAAAGCTTTGATTTACATGAACTTCCTCAATCTACAACCCACAATTACACACTTACATATTCCAAACGAACCGTATACTGAAATAACAACACAATATCACTCGTCATCGACCCGATTCCATCGATTCCCTTTCATCGAAATAATTAAACTCAACGATCTTGCTAGAACCAATTTTTCGCGCGACGTGTTAGCGTCTTCATTAGTCAATTCCGAACCAGAATGAAAAGGAAAAAAAAAGAGACCATATATTTAGAGGCGTTCGTTCATTATCGTCTTCAAAGAATCCAACGTCATCCTCGAACACGTTCCAACACTTTCCTCACTTTTTTTTTCTGTCCCCCTGCCTTTCCCTCGAGTTTTCCTCTTAACATCATTTCGAAGCTCCTCCGATGAAACGTGGATCGAAGTGTCGGAACGCAATCAACGCGATGAATAATTAATTTCTGTAATACGCTTTCGGCAGTGAGGGCGGCGAAGTAAAAAAAAAAAGATAAAAAAAAAACATATCGACGCGATTAATTATACATACCAGGACAGGCCGTGGTGGTGCGCTCGAGGAGGGTGAGGCGAATTCAAAAGCAAAGCACGCGAACTGGAGGCCACTCAAAGCTCTCCCAGCGGGCATTTATAGGCTCGAATGTTGGATGTAATTTCGTCGAACCGAATGTATCAACGGATCGTGTATCTTTTTTATTGGGTAATAAGTTCTCGATTCAACGTTGATTTTTTTCTTTCATCGATACTGGTAATCGAATTTACTGGTGATTTAATGGGTTAGCTGATTTTTGTTGTTACTGATTGAAATCGTTTATCGATATGCGTGGTCAGTATTTATTTAGAGAAAATTAACGGGAAAGGATGAATTAACTCGTCATTTATAAACAATTGCACCTTTCAGTAACGGTCAGTTTTATTATTTGTTCATGTAATTATTCTTTCGTTCTCTTGTATTGTATTTTGCAATTGTACCTTTCAGTAACGTTCAATTTCCTTATTTGTTTACGCAATTATTCTTTCGTTCTCTTGTATTGTATTTTGCAATTGTACCTTTTAGTAACGTTCAATTTCCTTATTTATTTACGTAATTATTCTTTCGTAATATAATTGTATTTGTTTAGGAGTAGTTAAATAATTAAGATCTTCACTAATGGCCTTGAAAAACAAAAACAAAATAAGTAGCAAACCTGGCTCAGAGTTAATACTAACAATAAGTTACTGTTTTTTTTAGCGACAACTCACGAATAATACAAAGTTTTCGGCACACGGTGTATATACAGGGTGTCCCAAAATAGGTGACACTTATAGAGAACGTTTGTGAGTGACATCGATGACTCATGTTCTTCCCTTTCTGTAAATTTATCATTTGGGGCTGGCGTATTGCTTTCAGAAAACACTTCGTAGTGTCGATGACACGTGTTCTTACCTCTCTGTAAGTGCACCATTCGGAGCTGGCGATGCACTTATCGAGGGTAATGGAAGTGATTCCTCCGATCACTTTGTTGCATGATGGTTTTTCTTTCTTTCAGTCAGTAATATGCGATTAATTATTAACCATGCCGTACGGACGTCAGAGTAGGTGACTGGGTCAATTGTGACCCGTTAAAAAGATGTTAAAGACAATTCGTTTTCTATTTATATAAACGGTTCGAAGACCCGTCTATATAATAATAAGTGTTTCTACAGGATGTGGGTTTCTACGTGATTCTTGTTTTTTTGTTTGCAACTATACGCATACAAATGATAAATTTGCACGAAACATTCAGTAATTAATATAACGATTTCAGATCGCTCATCGACGTGAGAGTTAATATTGCGATGATTTCGGTAGAAAATTTCGTCCAATTTCGAACCTTAACTTTAATATCGTTCTATTGTTGCTAATGGTTTCTCTAAACAGTTTTTTGGAGTTACGTATCGAAGCCGATAAGCGATCAGAGGGGCGATACGATCGATTAACGCAACCGAAACATCTCAATTCTGGGTAAAACGAGGCGAGAAAGGGTAAAGAACTCGATGATTTTTTCGTTCACCGAACCGTGCCAATCCCGTAATTACACCCCAATTACGAAGGACGCCGTGAAAGTAGAACGCGCGCCGTGTCTTCTGCTCCCCTCCGATAATTACGTTTACGACTGTCGCTCGAGTTTTAAGACCGACCACTAAATTTTTCATACTTTCTCGGCCGACATAGAGGTCTCGTAAACCGTACACTGAAAAATGAACGAGTGGTTAATTATTCGTTGCATCCTGTGGTTGAAAGAAGTTTACTTATTATTTTTGAAGAATTGAAATACACGGACACAAACAATAGAACGGAAATAAATAGACGAAAAAATACAGTGGAATAAAAATAGATACTTTATTTCCGAAAAATAGTTTCATTATTTTTCTTGTAAAAATAAAATAAGTGAAGGAAAACACGATATAGCAGAAACAGATTGATGGAACTACAGTGGAACAAAAATAGATATTTTAATTCTCAAAAATAGTTATTTTATTTTTCTTGTAAAAATAAAATAGATGGATAAAAACACAATAGAATAGAAGTAGATGCACAGAAATATTGTGGCATAAAAATAGATGGTTTAGAATAAAATTAGAATGCAAACAGATGGTTTCTCTACATTCTTTTGTACAAGAATTGTCATTTATGCTTTTTAGTGCCATCAATTAATAATACGGAAGAAGTAGCGTAGATAAAAATTCTTTTAGTAATAAATCCTTTCTTAAACTTCGTGTTATCCTTCGTCCAACAGATTTCGACACAATCAGAATAGAAGGGTTAAAATAGAGTAGACCAGAAATAGATGGTTCGAGACTGAACTAAAATTACGCAGTCGACCGAGAATAGATAAGCCACAATAGATTTAGGTAGTTCGGAATGAAAATAAAATGTAAACAGAATCAAATTAGACGCTTCCTTTTCCGAAACTCTGTCTAGAAATGTCCTAGGTCAGTGTCACGCATAAAAGTGAAACGAATCAGTAAAATTGCTTTAGAAAATTGCATTTCCATTTTGATTTTAACATAAGAACAACTCTCTTATTCCGACGATTAAAATGTTATAAGTAGACTGTGAATGTTTATGCAAATATTGATTTTTACGAATTAATTTACAGAAACTACAGTCGAACAAAAATATATATCCTCTATTAAGGATTCATTGAGGCTCTAAAGGAAATAAAAATCTCACTAAATTGTATTAAATTTTTTACTATACCGAATTGTCGACACCTAAATATGCTGTAAATGCATAAAAACTGCAGTCTAGTTGCAACAATACATTTTCCCAGATCTTTTACAAATTTCACTGCAATATGAAATGGAAGAAATTAGTTGCTTTATGAATTTACAAATTTTCAAAAGTTTGTTATGTTTATCTACCGATCGAAATACATATAAGTTTATCGTTGCTAGTTCTAGCATTAAAATTCTTCGCAAACAACCAAAGTGTTCGATGACTTATGAACAAAAGTGTGTATATCGTCGCCCAACTTCTTAACTGTTCTAACTCCACTAAAAAAAAAAAGAATTAGTTAATCAATCTACGTGTGTCTCATTGATCCAAAGAATACAAATTCACCATAAAGAAAATTAATTCTAGAAGACAACAAATATTCTTTTAAGCTTTAACTCTGAAACTTTCAAAGTTTCTTCTTAATCGTTGTATCTCCAAATACCAACAACAATTGAAAATTAATGTTGAAAATGAGATAAAATTTTCTTAATTATTGTAATAACTAGCTATTCAGTGTTTTTAACTATTTCACTACTTTTCTGCTTCCACAATATTAAACTTCGTGAACTTTAAACTCAGTTTTCTCAGTTTAAAAACTAGTGGATGTAGAACACTTAAGAACTAGAGCGACGATATGTCATCGTGTCATTTTATAAACAATTTGTATTCGCGCGACAGGCCAGCGATTTCCATCGGCGCGAACTTTCCCCCCCCTCAGTTTCGTCTCTTGTTCGAGTCTGCTAAGCAAGTCGCAGACCGGTCGTGTTTCTGCAGGCGACCATTTCACGGTTAAACTAAAACGTTAAATAACAGTCCGTTACGACGACTCGCACGGGTTCGCGGAGGCAGCTGGCGTATACAAGGTGTCTCAACTAACTTGATCACCTGGAATAATGACTTAATGGTACACTTTATGAAAATTTTGACACGTGGAATTTAACTCTTTAGGGTTAGGTGGGTTAAAAACTGTTCCACCTTTTGCTTAGCTTTTTATGCATGGTGGGATGTATTTTAACCTACTTCGAAAAGTTGAAGTTACTCATAATCATATAGTTCAATATTTGATTTTTATATAATTGTTTCTATATTAAAAAAAAAATTCTGTGCAACTAGGTTTTTATTTTCTTTAAAATAGTGTGCCTCAAAGAGTTAAATGGCACCAAGGGGCACATCTTATTCAAGGTTACCTTGATTTTGTTAACGGAATGAACTATTTTTGTACCGTAGATCCAAAGAGTATCAAGTTCTGAGTAAAAATGTGTTGACCTTCATACGTCCTAAACTTAATAGTTAACGAGATATTCACAAAATAACTTTTATATACGTATTTACTATGTAGAAGGTATAGGTTTTCGTACTGATCTCCCTCAACTTCAATACAGTGTTTATTTTGTAAATATCCCGTTAACTATGAGGTTTAGGACGTATGAAGGTTAACATAATTTTTACTCAGAATTTGATACTCTATCGATCTAAGGTACAAAAAATAGGTCAATCCGTTAAAAAAGATCAAGGTGACCTTGAAATTTCTGAAATTCTTCCACCCACAAAAAAAGCACGTACCTTATAAGATGTGCCCCTTGCTGCCATTCAAGTTCCACGTTTCAAAATTTTCATAAAGTGTACCGTTAAGTCGTTATTCGACGTGATCAAGTTAGCTGAAACACCCTCTATACGTGTGTCTAATCGCGCTGCGATTACGCGTTTCTCGCATACTTTTACGCTCGACTTTCCACGGTGATTGTCGTTCGGTTCGCGCTCGCTCGCCATGACGTGTTTACATGGCTGACTATTCCACCGGAGAAAACCACGCTCCGCGGCCGCCGACTAACGCTTGTAAAGTAATACTCAACCCGATGGATTATGTTTTAACAACGGTCTCGGCGTGATGTACAAGGTGTCCGACAAGAAACTGTATTGTCGGTGCTGGTAACAAATACAACGAGGTGAACATTAAACGCAGCAAATTCGTAAAATAAATCTTGCGTTTCCGCTGTTGAAGTATGGAATGTGGACAGTCAAATTTAGTGGTCGGGGCAGACGTGACCTGTAACAAGATTTCATGGAATGTAAATACGAAATTAAAAAAAATTAATAAAATAACATAAAATTGGCGAAGTTTAGAATATTCCATAGATTCAATAGATTCAATAGATTCAATAGATTCAATAAATACAATAGATTCAGTAGATTCAGTAGATTCAGTAGATTCAGTAGATTCAGTAGATTCAGTAGATTCAGTAGATTCAGTAGATTCAGTAGATTCAGTAGATTCAGTAGATTCAGTAGATTCAGTAGATTCCGAAAATCTACGAAATTCAGAACATTTAGAATATTTATAAAATTTACGAAATTCCGAACATCAGAAAATTCATAAAATTTACGAAATTCATATAAATATGAAACTATATTTGTTGCTTCAATGCATGATGGGCGACTTTGTTTATCGGGTCGCTGTCGACCCGGCCATAGAAACATGAAAATTACAGGAAATTATTGTTCAATCCTTAATCTTCGGGTTATAAACTGTCATAACTGACAGTTGGGTTAATCGTGACGCATAAAACAATAATACTTGTTTCACCACTGTTTGAACAGTGTGCTGATGGCATATACTGATGAGTCGCCAGTGACCCAGGCATAGGAACGCTAAGGTTTAACGCTTCTTAGCTACAGGTATCTCGTCTCAGCGATGAGTTTGAATTTTTCGTTCGCCATCACAGTCTTGTAGAAAATTTTCAAATCTCTAACGTTTCAATACCTTCAATTTAGACAGCAAGTGGCACACTATTTTCAGAACGATAACGAAAAATACTATTTAATTGGTGATTAAAATTATTACAGAGTAGTCGACGGATTATTTATCTCTGAGGTACGTCGTCTGTAATTAATGATTAACAAAAACTGTGATGGTGGTAGGGAATTAATGCTAAACCTAGATCTTGTATAGCACTCTGCCGAGTATCCTCGATCTAAATTAATTCTCCTCGCAACGCTGCTGAAAACTTTGGAAACTGTTAAAGACAACCCAATATCCAATGATCCTCTATACCTGAGCCTAACTTGTCAGAGTGGCTTCTAGACTGTTCGAACCGATTAGGGGATCATGTGTTGCAGCCGCTATGCACACAAAACTAAATAAGTGTTGCTATCGTACAGAAAAGGCTGTCAATTTATCAAGCTTGTAGCGTTTCTTTCGCTTGATTGACGCAAGACATATGTCTATACTGGCACTCCCCTAGTTATGATACTTTCGCTTAACTGACGCAACATAGCCATCTATACTGGCAATACCCTAATTGTGATACATTAAGTATCAAATATTGGCAATTTATCAAACCTGTAGTTGTTTGTTACGTTTCTTTTTGTTTCTTTTTTTCTTCTGCTTGTCTGACGCAAGATATCAGCCTATAGGAACTATCTCTTAATTATGATACTTGGAGTATCAAATATTGTCCATTCTTCAAGTTTGTAGCGTTTGTTTCGTTTCTTTTGCTTGACTGACGTAAGATATCAATACGACCTATCCCCTAATTATGAGATTTTAAGAGTCAAATATTGTCAGTTTATTAAGCTTCTAGTGTTTGTTTCGTTTCTTCTGCTTGACTGACACAAGATATCTGATCATAGGAACTATGTAATTATGATACTCTGAGTATCAAATATTGTCCATTCTTCAAGTTTTTAGCGTTTGTTTCGTTTCTTTTGGTCATTAGTATACTGTGGATCTTTATGCAAATATAGATTTTTATTATCTATTTTATAAAAACTGGCATCAAACAGAGATTCCTTTACCTTATTAAGAAAATTATTAGGTCGAAAATAAACCACATACCTCATAAAGGTTTATTAACTACTTTTGTATACTAAGATTTGAACGATCACATTAATGCATAAAATCCGCAGTCTAGTCATTAGTTTATGAAATACAGTAATACCTCAACTTACGCTCTCCCGACTTACGCGAATTCGCACTTACGTCATAAATTGTTTCCCCTCGTCTCCCATCTCTTACCTGTCACTAATATATCACATAAATATTTTTATAGTTTAGTTTAATGAATAAGACAGAATTAATTAGCAATACAATTTTATTTTTTAGATCTGATATCAAAGAACTGATTAGCTTAGATTAATATAAAGTTGTATGGAAATTTGCACTCTGACTTACGCTTTTTCAATTTACGCCACCAATGTCAGAACCATTCATGGCATAACTTCGAGGTATCACTGTATTTAATGTTCAGTCCTGTCGAGCCTTCGAACACTTAACGAAGATTTACTGTACAATATTGTTATCGAAATAATCGAACTTGAGAAAGAATTCGTCTAAATCCAGCGACTGATTTCGTTTTACCGCAGAGGCTTAACGTTAAACGGGTCTTCGATCGATACGCAGCTCATCAGAAATACGGAAACAGACTTATCTGGCGGGAGGATACCGCCAAGCGTAAA